>NC_079167.1:93870616-94003116 GCF_947568905.1 Ostrea edulis
TATTCCGGTCCATTGCATATTTCATCCGTCAGAAATCAATATATAGAAATACTTACAAATATGAATACGAAAAATATATCTAGCAATATGGATCTTGTTTTGCTTTTAAATGAAATTCATTGACAAACAGAATTACATTTGATCTAATTAGCGAAAATACAAGGCAGTTAATAAAAAGGGATAATAATAATGAATAATTCGAAAATGAAAAAAAAAAAAATGTAAAAAGAATGTTAACGAAAATAGTGTATATTTCATTGTTTCAATTATATTTATCATCGAAAATTCAGTCTTAACAGTAAATATTCAAAACCACAAATCTTATAACAAAATAAAAAAGACAAATGGAAAAAAGAAGACGATATCATTAATACTGATTAAAATAGAAGTGAACATATGAATCACACTCATTCCTGAAGTAAAAGTTGATGTATTTATTTTTAAAATATATTATCCTACATAATTAAGTAAAATATTACTAAGCATTATAGAAGGAAGAACTGAACACATTATTAAACCACTGTCCTGCTCAATTTACTTTGAGTGTTTGTAACATGGAGGAAGTGTCTGATAACGGAAAAAGGTTTCCCTCATGCATTTTATGTAAGATAAGAACTAAACCTAATGACAGGAAGAAATATGAAAGTGTTAAAATAAGCAAATTTTATGGTGTCAACCCCTTGATTGATAAAATTTTCGTTTCTATTTATGTGAAAATAACATCCGCTTAATTTTGTTTGCACACTAACCAAATATATGCGAGGAGGGAGTTTGGTTCTATCATATGTAGCAGTATCAGAATAAGATTTTTTAATTAATGAATTCGTTTCATAGATGTTATGGAGTTAATGATAATAATTAAGGCATTTTGAAATACACACAGGTCTAGATATTATTGTAATAAATGATCCGGATAGGAAACTAATGAAATTAGATAAATGGAACATATTTTACCTGATTATTAGTTCACGTGAACATTTTCTTAGCCTAATGTAAAATAAATTATATCCATATGGCTAAACTAAATGTTCATGTGTTATTCTGTACATATACGGCTACTTTTGTAACAGTTTCCCTACACCCCCCCCCCCCCCCCCCCCCACACACACACACATCATAAACGTAACTCCCTATATAACAAAACACAAATAAAAGTGTGAAACATAGGATTAAAATGTTTACTCACTGTCCAAAGTTGTACATGTATCAACGTGCGTCTGAAATAACGCCGCTGTCCGAAGCCTGGATAGTACTGTTTTTGGCGTGATTACATGTACATGCGGGATAATAATAACACCCCCCAAACAAATATTAAAAATAAAAATCCGCAAACTTATAAAAGATTGTTAAAAGAAGTGATCAATATGCAACATAAACTACATGTAATATTGAAACGCACACACATAGGTCAATATATCTTATTCGTAAGTCAACGGTTGGATCCACCGTGTTTTCGTGTACTTTTTAAGACACCCCCCCCCCCTCTCCCTAAAAAATATCGGTATGTGCAATAAATGGTTATACAGTTAAAATATTGGGATTGGGTTTATCTTCATGTCATACTTAAATAACAAAGCTAAGTAAAGAGGTACTGAATTAATATTACTTTAAAACTGTTGAATGGTTTCATATATAAAAATTTTAAAAATATAAAGAGAGGGAAGGAGACAAACAGAGAGAGGAGAAAGAGATTTACGAGTATACTATATAATATAGAATTAACATAGACAGATTTAAATATTTACAATATCATACCCCGGTAATTAAATTGCACTGAATAGTGTTTTTGTTTCACTTTTATACCTAGAGAACTTTCACGTAAAAGTACATGAAACGTTGTAAAATTGTGACGTTACGTTGCAAAATTGCGACGTCAATAACAATCTGTCCAAAAACAATGGGTACTTTGAAGGTCAATAACTAAAAAAAATGAAAAGATATCGGGAAAAGGATAACATATTTGAAAAATAAATATTCTTGGTTTCTGTCCCCGAGAATAATATCATGTTCTGACTAAGGGCCATTTTTGGCTATTCGTGACTCTGGTTCTTAGTCCTATCTTTTGATGTTTTAATGTTAATACAATTATTATATTATGTAAAGACTTTTATCAGTGTACGCACTTTTGAGGGCAGTGAAGTTTTAAGAACACGTCTTGTTTTATACTGTTACTGAATATTAGAATTTAGCTTAGATGTTCAGAACAGGAAATGTATTCTAGATTTCATAGCCCTTGGGAGTAGTGATACTTATAACCACAATTATAACATTTTCTGATGAAAGGTGTAGGAGAGATAAGCTCGGACGGAAAGACTTGACAGCCACATGTACTATATGCTCACCTGAAAATTTTCGGTGAGCATAAAAACAAAACGTTGAGAGAGAAAAATCTCATTTTACAACAATTAACAAACTAGTACTTGTCGGCTTGGATTTTGACGCGTGGGTCATTTTAATGTGTTGTTGATGAGCTCACATTGATATTGTGTTATAATATTGATTCAAGAAAAAGTGCACCACCTCAATCTCCATGCTTCCGTCTTTTAGTACTCACAGTACTTTAAACTTAATCGTTTCGTTTATACGTCGTCTAAATTAAATTTTTCCTTTTATATATCTTTTCATGGGTAGATAATATACTAAATGTATATGCATATGTAAAATTAAAACATTAACACTGAAATGATTGAGTGTTGAGATGGATGCCCATCGAGTGATATCGAAAATTAAATCCAAATAATTCCACCCCCCCCCCCCTTTTTGAGTCCTCTGGTCAGACGTCCTCAACTAATATCCATTTCGCATTACGAGGAGTTTTTTTTTTTTAAATCTACATACAAGAAAGGAAATATAAAGGGAATTATACCGAAGCGAAGAGAAGTGGTATTTGCCGCCAACATCAATAATTCACAAAATAAAATTTAGATATATACATATACAAATGCTATTTCAGATACATATCATCGGTATATTTTTCGAAGTACACAACCCATTCGAGATCAGGTAACAGTTAGATGGCTACTTTCCAAAATGGCTTCAAGAATAATATTTTATTCCTTATCATGGTAGTATTTAAATTTTCTGGGGAGAAAAGAAGTAATAAACATTTATATTTGAAACAGTTTGTTCCCTTCAGCAAAATGTATTCTAGTTGTAGTACAGTGTTTGATTACGTATGGTAACCTAAAATTCAATGCATCATGTCTGTTCGTACGTAATTGATATCCTATTTCTGTTTTGATCCATTGATGAAGCGAAAATGTGTGTTTTTGCAGTTCATCCAGCAGACATATTGGGTGTAAAGTATATAATAATGTAACAGGAAGATTCCGAATGTTTTGGTTGCGAATGTGTTTAATAGAGGCTGCAGAAAATGAGAATCGCACGTGCTTGTAAACACAATAATATCACGTCATCACAGAAAAGATGCTTGACTAAGCTTCACCTACATGTTTTTAGTTTTGTAGATGAATGTTCCCAAGTTCACGTGTACATACACAACATTTTAGGAGGAATGCTACACCTAAGAAATCTGATATGGATGGAAAGTGGAGGATATGTACAATGATATATTAAAAAGATTGGAAAGTTTCTTTACCTTATTATTTAGTGGAAAAATGAAGTGTTAGTAGAAGGTAATCTGAAAAAACATAAAAATCCTGCTAGACTGGAGCGCACAAACTACAGTTCAGCAGTCGACATGTAAACCTACTCAGCTACCCAGCTAGGCGATTAGATTTTTAAAATTTTTACATTTACTACTGATATCTATTGTTATTTAAGTTTCAAATGGAATCAGCCATTGTGTACGGAAGCGTATTAGTGCCACGTTTTTACTTTTTAAAAATAAAAATTAATAACGTGGCACTAATACGCTTCCGTAATTGTGATGATGTAGTATTTCTTTCTAAATGCATCAATTGGGTATATGGGGTCACAAACATGTTAAAAAGGATGCATCATTATCATTCCTCTCGTGACAAAGACTGCCTTCAGCAGCTAATTAAGATGACAAAAAGACAATCAAACAAAACTGATTAGAAAAACCACGTGCTACTGATCCTAGAAAGAGTTCCCTCTATATAGCAGAAGACATGGAATGAGTTAGATCGATTCGCAGAAGCAGGGATCTAACGGATCTCGAGTATTCACACAATGTGAGTGACTCCATCTATACCTGTAGGGTATCATCGCAAGTAGAACAAGAGGCCCATGGGCCACATCGCTCACCTGAGTCACCTTGGTCCATATCTATTTGCATGTAAAACCGTAGTCCCTATTATGGCCCCAAACCTACCCCTGGAGGCCATGGTTTTTGCAAACTTGAATCTACACTATGTCAGAAAGCTTTCATATAAATCTCAGCTTTTCTGGCTCAGTGGTTCTTGAGAAGAAGACTTTTAAAGATTTTCCCTATATATTTGTATGTAAAACTTTGATCCCCTATTGTGGCCCCATCCGACCCCCGGGGGCCATGATTTTAACAATTTAGAATTTGCACTACCTAATAAAGCTTATCTATAAATTTCATCTTTTCTGGCCCAGTGGTTCTTGAGAAGAAGATTTTTTAATGACCCTACCCTATTTTTACCTTTTCTTGATTATCTCCCCTTGGAAGGTGGCCTGGCCCTTTATTTTAACAATTTAGAATTCCCTTTACCTAAGGATGTTTTGTGCCAACTTTGGTTGAAAGTGGCACAGTGGTTGTTGAGAAGAAGTTGAAAATGTGAAAAGTTTACAGACGGACGGACAGACGGACGGACGCCGGAATACGGGTGATCAGAAAAGCTTACTTGAGCTTTCAGCTCAGGTGAGCTAAAAATGGGAAACCAGAGAAAGATCGTGTATTAAAGACAAGAAATGTAAAGACACTGCTAAAACAAACTCATGGAATTTTGTCCACAAATTAGCACAGTGTGATGACCTCAATGATCAATAAGAAATGGATCAAACACAAGAGTGTGTTAAGTGAGGCCGGCAGTTTTCCGAAACATTGAAGCAAGCCAAAACCTGAATGAATACGAAAACCATTTAAAAAGGAACACATTTTCAATGCAAATTTATGTCAGTGAGATATCTCTTCAATGTCAGTGAGATATCTCTTCAATGTCAGTGAGATATCTCTTCAAAGAGATGCTCTCTAACACAAAATCGTTACGCAGTGTCGCAGCATGACGGTAAGACCACAGCGCGAGTAAAAAGCTAAGCGCGGGAAGGCAGGGCTGAGTAAGAGGCGAATCACACGAAAAGTTTCTCATACGGAAATCGCGCATCTTTAAAATATCAAAACAGATTCATTTACAAGTTTGTTACAAACAAAAGCGTTGCTTATAACTTGTGCAAATCAGTTGAGAAACCGAAAACGATGATTACGATTATGCAAATGTGTTTGCACATTTTAATTTCCGAACGACGATATCGGAAACAGCAAAAAGATGTGGATAGACCTCGTCAAGGACTATCAAATCATTGTCAAAGTATCACTCATCGTCACGTCAACCAAAAACAATGCGTTAAACAAAGTAATTAATTTCACAATTAGTTATATCATATCAATACAATTCCAGGGTAGCAGTACTGTATTTTCTACTTCTGAGTTTGAAGATCTATCATACTGGGGTCAAGCCCGAGACAGTGTGTAGTGATGTTACATGTATCTATTACCAATTAACTTGTCCGAAATATCAAGTACAGGGTCTATACTTGGGATCTGGGGAATTTGGATATGCATCAAGGCACCTCCGATGGTAAAATTGATTGCCCTTGACCCATCCAGGCATATCCAATCCTTGGTTTGGGAGGGGCTGTGGTAGACCACGCCCTTAGTATCAATCTTCTCGTGAACCATTCCCGACAAAGCATGATAGTAGGTGGTAATCTGTGCATATAGATATACCTAGTACATCTAAGCTAGTGTAAATCTGTCTATATACATGTATATAGCACTATGGGGAATGCTGTACATACATACATTACATACATACATACACACACACACACACACATTACACACACACACACATTACATACATACATCACATAAATACATACGTACACACACACACACACACACACACACACATATATATATATATATATATATATATATATATATATATATATATTACATACATACATACACATATACATACATACATACATACAAACATACATACATACATACACACACAAATACATACGTAAACACACAAATACATGCATACATGTACATACATTAGACACATGCATGTACATATATATATACATACATAAATACATAGATACATACGTTACATATACATAAGGGTTCATGGCAGGTGTGACTGGTCGATAGGGGATGCTTACTCCTCCTAGGCACCTGATCCCACCTTTGGTATATTCAGGGGTCCATGTTTGCCCAACTCTCTATTTTGTATTGCTTATAGGAGTTATGAGATTGATCACTGTTCGTTATCTTCACCTTTCATACATACATACATTCATTCATACGTACATACATACATACATCCATACATTACATAGATACGTACGTACGTACGTACATACATGCATACGTGTACATTCTTTTTCTATTCTTTTGTGTTTAATACATATGTAATCATTTGTACATAAATGTAGTATTCAAGTACTTACACGTGCAAAGAAGTTGATGAACTGCTGTTGAACGCAAATAAGATATTACAGTACACATGCTATGATTTTCCCGAAGGATGTAAAGTGTGAAAGAGTTGTGTTTTGTTTTTTTGCAACGTATATCAGTGTATAATGGCTCACACCACCAATCCTGTCACATTCCACCTTGTAGTTATCCGTATAATGTTCAACGCGACGCCAAGAAACACACCGACGCCCATCTGACCGGTGAAACATGGATCTGGACTCAACTCAGTGAAGAGTACACGACGCTCTCTTTGCATAGGGAACACACATTGGGACGGTATTGTCACAGCAGCCACTGAAGCTTGACGCCGTAGGAGTGGAGACACCTCAACACAATCTCGGCTTCTTTTGTACTTCCACTTAATAAAAACAAACACCAATAGCAAAACAATATTTTATTTTTTGCTTTTGCGTTCATTGTATAGCAGAAAGTCACTCCAATACAAGTTTCAACATTAAACACACAAACAGTTTTAGAAAACTTCTGAGGTTTTCAATCTGACAAGCAGCTTGTCATACTGATTCACCAGCCTACCATTATCTGACTCGATAAGCAGCTTATCAAGTGCTGAATAAACACGACTTACAAACTGTAAGATAAACTTTCCCGTGCAAAGTTTGAATGCCAGAATGAATACCATTCGAACCTAACTTCCCTTCAAAACCTTCAAGCCCCGCCCCTAAATCTCATTATCGTTCCCACAGAAGAAATTCATTTTATTCTAATTCACCTAGTTCAACCGAAATAAATAATATTTAGTTTTTCATCATATGCCCCTGGTGTCTCGATAGCAGTTTCAAACCGGTTGCGCAAGAGAAACGATCCTGACGAGGCGTCGTAACCTTTGCGCAGCCAGTTCGAGGGCGGTCAGCAGTTGTAGCACTAGTCTGATATTGTGTTTTTGTCGGCACTGAGAGCTTTTACCATAGTATGTTGTGTTCCATTGCCCTGTAGCTTGCATCGTTAGGCAGCCTAGACATCCTTTATGCAAAATGGAAAATGAATTCCAATATAACGAACAGTGTTCAATCTCATAACTCCTATAAGCAATACAAAAAAGAGAGTTGGACCCCTGGACACACCAGAGGTGGGATCTGGTGCCTAGGAGGAGTAAGCATCCCCTGTCGACTGGTCACACCCGCCGTGATGTATATCGCTCTCGGAATGAAGACGATTGATTTATACTGAATGACAAATATTCTTCTGTCATTTATGAATTTGTTTTACAATATATATTAATTGATTTTTATGATTATAAAATTGAATTATCAGTCATCGACTTTATTGTTGCATTAGCAAAACGCGAAGTGCAAGCGAGATGTGTATAATTTTTGTGATAATCAGTTGATACGTATGAAGGTATATCGTAGAATAATGACCACGACATTCATTTGATCTTTGCAATAACCGTGGTAGAATTACAGGAAAACACTTGCGTGTGGGTATCCCCCTTTTATATACAAAAGGTTCTGATGCTTGCTCTGCACATGCGGGGATCTTGTTGTAAAAAGACAACTTCGTTTGGCGTTAGACCTTTCAATGGTTTGCATATGTTTTCTAACAGATGAGAGCGATTTGAATACAGGACACAGAGTCGGTGGTATAGGTACAGTTTGTGGGATTTAAATTTCAATTTTACGGATAGCCCACTTTTCGTCCTATTCCTGATAAGATTTTACTCTTTCCAATCATATTTTATTCTGAAACATGGAAAGAAAACTGACAAATATGTGATATTAAAAGGATCATGGTAAAACTTCATGATAATCAGCCCAAAGATCAAACGTTAAAGTTTCACGATACAGTAAAATGTATGTAGCATACTCCTCGCGGTATGCCAGATCTGAGCCCTCATGCGACACATTACAAATTGGTACGAGTTTGTCCAAATTGCATGTGAAATATAAGTAAAAGAGCGATATAATCATCAACAATCATGGTATCGGGATATACATACTCTCTATCAAACAAATCAAGTAGGCAAAGAGATGAAATGACCAAGAAAGATGGGTTTAAATCATCAATTTCAGCTTTATAGACCTACTCGTGAAAAGCGAACGAAGTGTTTGAGGTATGTACGAGTTTTTGAAATTCGGTGATAAATTTGGTTGATCAAGATATATCTACCACACTCTATGCAATATGATGTTTGCAGAAATTTGGTGTATCTTATGAGAAAATCGATCTCATACTCGGTTATACTGCGTTTTCTCCGCTTCTGAGTCGAGCCCTCATGCTTCACAGTGACGACTGCTCGACTGTGACGTTGTATACGGTGAAGTTGTACCAATATTTTGAAATGAAAAACGACATTCATGCTTTTGAGCATTATAATCTGTTGCCATATATATATCATTCTGTGGCGAATCCAGAAAATTAATTCAAAAGGGGAGGGGGTCGCGACCTATGTTTGAACCTTTCCCGCCCAAGAAAGAAGAGGGGGCGGGATTGATTGATTGATTGGTGCTGTTTCCGGCCACACTCAACAATTTTTCAGTTATCTGGTGGCGCCCAGTTTTTATTTGTGGAAGAGAGAACCCAGATACCATGTACGTGGGAAGAGACCACCGGCCTTCCGCAAGTAAATTGGGAAACTTTCGCATTTACCGGCGCGAGCGGGATTCGAACCAGCGCTGACCAGAGGCGTGAGGCCGAGTGATTTTCAGCGCAATGCTCTAACCACTCAGGCACGGAGGCACCGTAAAAGACCCCCCCCCCCCCGCCCCAAAAAAATGAAATAAAGATTAAGATGACCTTTTAATCTAAAAACAACAACAACAAAACGGGGGGGGGGGGTGTAACTCTTTCCCATATTACTTAGACGAGAATGTGCCCTCCATTTAATTTGAACTTTAAGGTCAAAATCAAATACAAGGATGACTCTTAATTCTTGGTTAAAGGTAAAAGCAAGACTGAAATGTAGTATTTTATAAAGTAGGATGACCTTGAACTTTTTTTTTATACCTCTACTGAAGTATTTTAGCCCTAAGGCTGATTCAGCGCAACAATTTCATGAGTCTTGTAGGAGAAAGGGGGGGGGGGGCTACAAATATTTCATATCCATTACTGCTCTAGCAATAAGACTCACGATAAAATATTTGCATATTCTAAGATTTAAAAAAAAAATGTTTTCAAACCCATTTTTATTTTAACTTAGGATATCAAACTTCTGTAAGAAACACATGACTACGGTCTACGCATTGCGATCCTTTTTTTAAACAGCAATTTTTTTTTTAAAAATATTAAATTATTTAAGTTGGACCGATTGTTAGGACGTTCCTGGCACATTGACTTTGACTACGGATAACTCCGTTTACCTGATCAAGATTTAGGGCTTACAGCGGGTATGACCAGTCGACAGGAGATGTTTACTCCTCCTAGGCACCTGATCCCACCTCTGGTATATCCAGGGGTCCGTGTTTGACCAACTCTCTGTTTTATATTGCTTATAGGAGTTATGAGATTGATCACTGTTCGTTATTGTAATCAGTGTTACGTCATCTTTCTACTAAGTCATCGAACGTCCAGAAAAATGTAGGTGTCGATCAAGAACAAGTATTACACAACACCCCCTTTTGGTAAAAATAAAACAAACCTAAAAATGAGGATATAAGTGACTGAATTTTCCCACAAAACGTAAGACTTCAAATTACCCTTTCAACAAACCATTTGAATTTCTTCGTACATCCATCATTCATGGTTGTTTTCATTAATAAGGAGTAATTTGATGATCGACCGATTATTCATCATTTGTAATTTGATTTGATTCCTGTCATAAATATTTAATACTATTTTTAAACTCAAGTTGAAAAATCAACTTACTTGATATTAACAATGATTATATGTGAGATTGAAGTATCATTAATGTATTTCTTTTTTCTAATTGAAGTAAATATTTAACCACATCATTGGATATAACGGTCCAATTATCTGATCAAACGTGATGAACTCTGAAGTGGACCCAAAGCAGTAATAAGGTTAGTAAGTGGCATCGTTTCAAAATTAGGTTTATCCCTTGCGAATTCTAAATTCTGTATTTATTTCAAGTAAAGAAACAAAGGCTTTTCTCCACCGAATCCAGCCATTTATCTGTCGATTTATTGAATATACACCGTTTTACTAATGTCTGATGACAATCTATGTCGTAGAGTTTTGCCCGGGAGACGTCTCAGCGACCATATCATCTAATGTGTTTGTAAGATATTTGTACATAAACATCAGCAATTGTTACAATAACATTAAGAAATCCATATCAATATTTCCAAAATATTTTATTTCAGTAGTTCAAGGCTCGGGCAATGATAATTGTTGAGATTTGATAGGCTAAGATAGTTTACCCAGAATTCAATCTGACCATGAAAAACAAACCTTTCAGTGTTAGGTATTATCATAAATCAAGATATAAAATGGAGAATGGATTGAAAATATGAAACGTATTTTGACGTCCTGTGGAGTCTTTGGCTTTATCACATCCAATGTAATGCAATGTGGTTGAAGGCGAAAGTCATTTAACTCGCATTGATTGATCAATTCAAACAAAACTGTCATTTTCCACACTTCAAACTTCACCGAAAACCTAAAGTATACTTGAGATGTGATTCATGTGATATATATAATAAACTAAGGTCAATATTCATTTATTGAAAACTTCGTAAACAATAACACACCTCGATTTTTGTTTTCAAAACAAATAATTAAATTCTCTATAATTAGTTTTTGTCATGATAAATAACCTTAATTGTGTTGTGAAACCTTCTAAACATAGACTGTAGATTTTTTTTTCTTCAGTTTTAACAACATTTATCCAAGTATATAGTTATATAGTCAGGCTTTTACACAACCCTTACAACCCAACCTGACCAGGGGGTACAGGGTTTTAAGAATTCCAACTCCTTCGCTCACACATTCACACGGACAGACATTCATACTAAACAAAGGCTAGAAGTAAAGAAAGTAGAAAAAATTGACAATGTACTCTGGCTGAGTTCAAAAATATCATACTATAATAATTAACAATCAGATATATGATGTAATACCAAGGTTGTTATTTTTTTAAAACATACTACTTTAAACACACTATTGATTGAATATACATTTACCTCACTTCTTACGAAGAAAAGGAAAAATTATAACAACTGTACAATGTATATAATACTAAAAAAGAAGCATTTAAGGATATTTTTGTTTTAACATAGTTTACGTTATACTTGAGCTAATGTTTCAAATAATTTCCATTTCTTTTCAAACTGATCTGTACAGTTGTATTTACTTGCAATGTGTTTTTCCACTCTGTATACTCTGTCCAAATGGCTTTCAATTTACTCAATGACAAACAATCTCCTGTACATTTGGTTAAGTATATATAATGTTTCAAATGGTAATTTACAAAGTTTATCATTTTAATTTTCGAACATCCAAGGATAAAAGTTTTCTTATCAGTTACAGTATTGAATGGAAAGGTTTCAGTAAACCAACACTGCACATTTCTTTTTAAAAAATACTGACTTTTTCACAATCATACATAATATGTTCCGATGATTCTCTCCCCTCTAAACAAAAAGTACATATGTCGTTGTCTGATTTCCCAATCATTTTCAAAAAAGTGTTTGCAGTTAAACATATTAGACTGTAGATTTTGATCATTTAAAGTGAAAAACAAAATTTGGGAATCTGCACTATGTCGGAGATCCGTCATCTTCTGGCCCAGTGGTTCTTGAAAAGATATCTTTTAAAGGACCCCACCATATTTTCTCCTTTGAAGGGGATATGATCCTTCATTTGAACAAACGTGAAAGCTCTTCACCCAAGGGTGCTTTGTGCCAAGTTTGGTTGAAAGTGGTCCAGTGGTTCTGGAGGAGAAGTCGGGAATGTAATGACTATAATAACCTTGCAGTGTTTTCCTCGAAATTCCTTGAAATTGATATATCTTATATATAAAGAATTATTAACTCACAGAAATCAAAGCAAAGGAGAAGGACCTGAAAATCAATACCATGAAAGAAAGTGAAGATTACATCAATTATCTAAAACACAGGTCCATACAATATAATCATCCTTTAGAATATCTTCTTCAGGAATTTGCCATTGAGTGTGTGATAGCTTTAATCAAAGATTCTTAAAGAATATTTTGTAAATATATACCAAATACATCTATCATTATCAAGAATGCCTGTAGGGGACCGAAGAAAACAAATAAGCCAGATGTGATATTGGCCGTCGTCAAACTGGGCAGAATATTATCTACCTCATCAGAAAATCAAAGGAATGGCAGGTAGGGAAAAAAAGATACAAGGTGACCAGGCGAGATAAGCATTGGTGACACTACGTAGGTATGGATATAAGTTATGTAAAAAAAAAAAAATAACAAAGAAGAAGCATGATGGCCTGACAAGGTAAGTATTGTCAACGCTGGATATACGAATCATCGAAACATGATGCTAGGTCCATCAAGAACTTTGTAAATGTAAAGGTGATGTATGTGCCTGGTCAACAAGAGGTGCTTACTACTAGACACATGATCCCACCTCTGGTGTGTCCGAGAGTCCGAATTTTGTATTCTTTATGGGGTTTATGAGATTTATCTTGGCTTTTTCAAGGTTCGATCCCCGTTAGAAGCGTCGTGACCACTGTATTAAAACTGCATGGTCTCCTGGACATGGTCTCTTTTATGAAAAATAATTAAAGGGGCATTAAATGTCATTCTGTCACCAAAAATTGAATTCAATGAAAATAGCTCTATATCATATCAGTAATAACGCCAGTATTCAATTATTTCAAACACGTTTTAGCCTCTAAGCAGGCACATGCATATGTAATTTTGGTGATTACATAATTATTGGCTTGAAAACCTATAATTCTTCCTTATATATTTCTTTACATTATTAGCAGTTAATTAACGTAGTTTTATTAAGTTTCTCCCGTTTTTGTACAAAAAGAAAAATGTTTTTATTAATCATTAATGAAAGTGAAGATAACGATCAGTGATCAATCTCATAACTCCTATAAGCAATACAAAATAGATAGTTGGGCAAACACGGAATATACATGTATATTCTAATGCCATTGAGTTTGGTTGCCATCACTTTCACAGCTAATGTCCCTTTAAGAGATAGTTTCTCGTAAAACAAACCATTTAATTTCTTTAGTTTCATTCATGGTATTAATTCAACTTCTTGCATGGAACTCTCCCACAATATTGATTTATAATGTTAAATGATATTTTTATCTTTTCATTTGCCATTCTATGATGAGGATATGGACTTAAATTTTTGTACCAGTTTTACTTACGACATGTGTTAACGGCCTTTGTGTCGTTGCATACAATTCAACGATAAGAAAATTCAAGGTCTTAAATGACGTGTTCATCCTATGACTCCAGTCCCCAGTGCAATCTCTGGCTTGGGTTGCATGATAGCACATCTTTCTAAACGGCATGGTCTATCGATCTATATTGATAACGTCTTTACTCGCGGTGAACTACAAAATTTTGAAATAATTGAAATGCAATTCATTTCGAAGTCATTTTCCTCCATACCCTGGTGTTTATTTTTTTCAGATTTGGAGGCAATGAAATGAGACTTTATTTCTATTTCTTACTTCCACCGTAATCATCAGGCTCATGCTTTGTCCCTGACAGGCATAGTTTACCATATAATATAATATATACCTAAGTCGTTAAAACAGGTAGTGACGGTTCCATCGCCAAACTTTCGGCATCAGGTGTGAATGTAACGGGTCCTTAGATATCACCATAAAAACGGATGACCCTTGTCACAGTTGGTATGACACGCTAAAGAACTCCCACTGTTCAATGGCCGTAAGCGCCGAGCATAGAAATTTGAAGCCCTTCACCGGTCTTGGTGACGTCTCCATATCATGAGTGAAAAATTCTCGTTAAGCAAGATACTACCTATCTATCTATCTATTCAATAAATTCTTCTTTTTTTTTTGGTATCGGGGTAGAATAAAGTCTAAAATTAAAATCCAAAACTCAAACTTTTATCTATAGCGCTTTCGTCCTGCGGGTTTGTCGGTAGATTTTCAAACAATTTAACAGTTTAAAAATCTACTGACGAATCCGCAGGGCGAAAGCGCTATAGATAAAAGTTTGAGTATATATATATATATATATATATATATATATATATATATATATATTAAAAGAAATAGAATAAACAGTACACAAAGTTAAAAATTTAACGCAAGCGCTTTCATTTTATAATCCTCAGGCGTTACATTTTAATTTTTTTTTAAATTTTTAATTTTTTTAAAATGTAACGCCTGAGGATTATAAAATGAAAGCGCTTGCGTTAAATTTTTAACTTTGTGTACTGTTTATTCTATTTCTTTTAATATTTTATACCGGACACTGTGATTTTTTAAAAACGCAATTTGGATATATATATATATATATATATATATATATATATATATATATATATATATATTAGCGGAAAAAAGAAACTATGCATTATTTAATATATGAAAGAATAACAAAAATAACAATGAACAAATTTTATTTTTTGTAATACTGTTAACAAAATTAAAATGTATTCGTTAAAACATTTCATAATCCATTAATGTTAACGTCGAATAACGTCAATTTCAGCACACTCGAAAGACACTGGTATTCGAACTTGAATTAACAAAGTTAATAACGCGTGTGACCACCATTGCATTCACGCATGCTTGACAACGGCGCCTCATTGATACCACTAAAGTGTTCAGAAATGCATGAGGGATGTTGTTCCAGATGTTGGTCAAAGCCTGGCCTAAATCAGCCAATTGCACTGGCTGATTTGGTAACAGCGTAGACGTCGTTCCATTTCATCCCAGACATGCTCGATCGGCGATAAATCGGGGAAAACAGCTGGCCAAGGCAAGATATCGACATTCTGTTGAACAAAAAAGTCCCTGACTACACGTGCAACATGTGGCCTTGCGTTGTCTTGCTGCAGAGTGATGTGATTTTGCTGTCTCTGTATGAAGGGTATCGCATGGCGCTGAATAATTTCGTCTCGATAGCGTACGCCAGTGAGATTTCCAGTGACAATTTGTAGAGGGGTCCCCACTTGCTGTTATTCCACCCCACACCATAACGCTACCTCCACCGAATTGTCCACGTTGCACAACACAAGCGTCCTTGTATCGCTCCCCAACGCGACGATACACTCTACAACGACCGTCACTGCTATCCAAATGAAATCTGGATTCATCAGTGAACATAATACTGGCCCAGTCCTGTATTCTGAATTGCAGATGTCGTCTGCACCACGCTAGTCTAGCGTTACGATGACGTTGAAGCAGTATTTGGCGCACCGCTATATATATATATATATATATACATATATATATATATATAAAGTACAGAAATAGCAATGAACTCTTAAATGAACATAACTACCCTAAGTGAAGAAATAATTAATATAAAGCACAGAAAATTTCACTTTATGTGGATACCCACTTCCGCCCCTACCCGGGGTTGAACTCACGACCTGCGGAACCAAATCTCCTAGCCGCATGCAACCAGCGCGCTAGACCGCTCGACAATCTAGGCAAGTCAATAAACTTGCTTTCGATGACATAAAGTGAAAATTTCTGTGCTTTATATTAAATATATCTTCACTTAGGGCAGTTATGTTCATTTAAGAGTTCATTGCTATTTCTGTGCTTTATATAGAATATTTCGAATGCAATGTGTATCATGTATGATCCTCTTAAATGTACGTTAAATAACCGTGTAGCGTGTGACAGCGTGGCGAGAATTCCATCGTCATCGAAAGCAATGTTTTTGACTTGCCTAGATGGTCGAGCGGTCTAGTGCGCTGGTTACACGCTGCTAGGAGATTTGGTTCCGCAGGTCGTGAGTTCAACCCCGGGTAGGGGTGGAAATGGGTATCCAAATAAAGTGAAATTTTCTGTGCTTTATATATATATATATATATATCACTGATTTTGACAACGGATAACTCCGTTTACCTGATCAGGATATAGGGTTCACGGCGGGTGTGACCGGTCGACAGGGGATGCTTGCTCCTCCTAGGCACCAGATCCCACCTCTGGTGTGTCCAGGGTTCCGTGTTTACCCAACTATCTATTTTGCATTGCTTATAGGAGTCATGAGATTGATCACTGTTCGTTATCTTCGCCTTTTATCCTAATAGAAAAAAACACCACCGTTTATTCTTACATGGTTTACTAACACCAATTATATATGGATCCTAATAGAAAAAACACCACGATTTATTCTTATACATGTTTTACTAACACCAATTTCATTCCAGCAGTCTAGTTTGTGACGAGATTTGAAGATGACAGATGACACACACTCAGGTGTTGCACGTCTCCTGTTAATTTCCCTAAAGGTGTTGCATGAAAGATCGATAAAATAAACGTATTTAAATATAATTATGACAAAACCAATTGGAACGTATGTCTTGATTCAAACATTTTTGAAAAGAAGTTTAAAAGACATGTATATATTGACAAAATTAGCCAAATTATTTCAATCAAGCAATAAGCGATTTATATGATTTTCAGCGTTAAAATGGAGGAATTTCAGAAAAACTGCCTCCCTGAAACAAAATAAATTTAGACTGAACATGTTCTTCGAGTTTTCCTCTAAAACAAACTGTTGCTTTGAAATTTTGTTTCACTGAGGCATTTATTTTATTTATTTTTTTTTGGCAAAGTTAAAAAAAATGTAAACGACTTCACTGATATTATTTTCATTTCATCAGTACGTTAATTTTCCATAGTAATGTATGTTCTACCTTCGTGAACACATTTTTTTTTTCATATTACGTTTTACATCTAGATTTTATTTTCTTAATTGAAAAATGCTTGTAGTTGTTATAAATCTTTCTTGTCAAATTTCTGTTTATTACAATGTGCCGAGTTTGAAATAAGCTTCCAAACTAGACACTGTTTATTTTGTGAATAGGACTCTCAATACAGCATGCAGTACCTGTGTTTTAATAGTCGAGGTTGCTAACGAGAACGTGTATGTTTTTCTGAATGAACGTTGTTGACAAAGGCATGGTGTCTTTTACGAAAAACCGTTGTGAACTTTACAAAGCTTTGAAAGAAAAACTTTAAGGCCAAACAAGGTAAATAATCGTTAAACAGGTTGAGTGGAGAAGATGGTATGTATTCCAGTAGCAAATTGCTATGGTGAATCAATTTTTACAAGTGCATGTACTTCGAATTATGCTGAACTTTATTAATGCGTATTAAACTTCTCATATATTGTATTTTGTCATGTACAGTTGCTAACTGTAGGTTGTAGAAAATAATTATTTTAAACATTTGATACACTCGTAACATGTAACCGTATACATTGTATATGATACTCAGAAGAAAGAAAAGACAATTTAATTTTCACGATTTCAAACAATATGTTTATACTATATGGATAATGAATTGATACATGAATTGTATTACAAATGTAGGCTTGTCCTTCGTACTGGGGAATCCTACAGGTATTTAAATGGCAAATACGCAATAAGAGTATAAATATGGATGGAGGTCAGTTCTACGTCACGAGTGCTGACACGGAGCTCCGATTAGGGAAAGTTCCCCGTTCGGTGCAACACCATCTTTGCAATAAACATTATGAAAACGAACATTTATTGATTGATTATAGTTTTGGCAATATTTCGCCATTTTACGGCGGTTAACTAATTGAAATATGTTTGGTTGTGAGTGTTTGAGTTTCCCTGACGGCCCCCGGTGAGTGTATTCTTTTTTCGAACATCAGGGAAACGATCTTTTGCGTGCCAAGGGGGTTGTGATCCTTGACACGGGACCATGAAAACGAAGAAATTAAAATTTCCAAGCCTTACAGAATTAAAAAAAATATCGTTCCAATTAAGCAGTGATGCCTTTTTAAGATTTTCGATTATGCAAATAAAGAGAAACTTGATAATCTTATTGTGTGTACTATATTAACTTTTTAAGATGTACTGATAGGATAATGTTCAGGCCAATCTCTCGGTTATATTATGCGTGGATAAGAGCGGAAGTCATTCACTACTCCATGCCATCAAATCTATGACGCACCGTTTTCCAAACGTCTTATAGAATCAATACGTGAGGGAGTAGTGTATGTAACACTATAGCATATGTAAGCGGACATGAACTGTGTGGTGGATGAAAGGTGAAGATAACAAATAGACATCAATCTCATAACTCCTATAAAATGTGAAGATAACGAACACTGATCAATCTCATAACTCCTATTAAGGTGAAGATAACGAACAGTGATCAATCTCATAACTCCTATAAAGGTGAATATAACGAACAGTAACAAATCTCATAATTCATATAAAGGTGAAAATAACGAAGAGTGATCGATCTCATAACTCCTATTAAGGTGAAGATAACAAACAGTGATCAATCTCATAACTCCTATTAAGGTGAAGATAACGAACAGTGATCAATCTCATAACTCCTATTAAGGTGAAGATAACAAACAGTGATCAATCTCATAACTCCTATATAGGTGGAGATAACAAACAGTGATCAATCTCATAACTCTTATAAAGATGAAGATAACGAACAGTGATCAATCTCATAACGCCTATAAAGGTGAAGATAATGAACAATAATCAATCTCATAACTCCTATCAAGGTGAATATAACGAACAGTGATCAATATCATAACTCTTATAAAGGTGAAGATAACGAACAGTGATCAATCTCATAACTCCTATAAGTAATACATAATAGATAGTTGGGGGGAAAACGGAGCCGTGGACACACCAGAGGTGGGATCAGGTGCCTAGGACCTCTTGAATAAAATCAATTTGAAGTGGAAGAACTTAATAAATCTATCAACACAGGTATATCCTTTGAAAACTAACTGAAATTGTTAACATCTTAAAATACAAAATGGATTCAGCCGTATAGAGAGTTTTATCCATCAACAATCACTATATCGATTCAACGTGTCATCTAACGTGAAGGAGAACAAAAGACCCATGGGTCTCAACAATCACATGAGTTTATTTTATTTTTTTACCCTTTAAAAGCAACACAAGCTGTAACTGACGGTGAATGAATTGAAAAAATAAAAGAAGAAATATATTAGCATATTTGTGATTAAATATTCATAACTTCATAAAATCAGAGTGAATCTGAAGCAATAGATCAGTCAAATCAGCAGAAAATGTCTATTCATGAATCATTGTCACTGCGCACGCTGAATGTATCACACCGGTAATTATTTTCACTATATACATGTATTACTATAGAGAAAAAAAATTCATTAAAAATCAGTTTACAGAATTGATGCCGAATAACGCAGTCAGAAACGTTCTATGTTACCTATCTCGTCTGCCGACACCAGAAAAACACCACCCTACGCGGCATTTTCGAAAATAAATTACCCGCAAACAAGACTACCCTCAAATCCACGTGTTTTTCACATGTGTGTAAACAGCCGGAGTACACC
Organism: Ostrea edulis; assembly: GCF_947568905.1. Lineage (NCBI taxonomy): Eukaryota > Metazoa > Mollusca > Bivalvia > Ostreida > Ostreidae > Ostrea > Ostrea edulis. The sequence goes on from NC_079167.1 coordinate 93,890,731, forward strand.
TCAGGAAGTAGCCTCAGCTACCAACAGCAAATAGTTCCTTTGTATACACTTGGTTATTTCTACAAATTACACAAAATTTCCTAATCAGGGGTGCAAAAATTAAGAGAAAAGAAGAGGAAATGAGAAAAATCGCGCAAGGAAAAAATATTTCTTTAAATATATGGAACTACAATTGACTAAGTTCATTTTGATTGGACAATTACCGGTGTGATACCTGAAGGCTCGTGTTTATACCGTTGGAAAGATATTAATCGAACTATTCAAGAGTATCATCATCTACGAAATCGTGCAAAGCGTTATCGCGCTGTGGTAAAATACACATTACACATCGAACAGCCCTCGTATGTTCCTTATCTGAATTCTTTAAATTCTATCTCTCCGTAAATCTTCAACCAATCACTCCCTACCTTGCATGTTAACGTCCATGACATGACCGGGGCCCGAACTCACGACCTTCCGGTTACGAAGCGAACGCTTTACCAATGATTTCATTAAAACCAAAGCAAGTGACATCTGGTTGATTGATTGATTGTATCTCGCTCTAGAGTTTTTCACTCATATGGAGACGTCATCAAGACCGGTGAAGGGCTTCAAATTTAGGCCTATGCTCGGCGCTTATGGCCATTGAGCAGTGAGGGTTCTTTAGCGTACCACACCTACTGTGATACGGGTCATCCGTTTTAAGGTCATCTCCGAGGACCCGTGACATTCACACTTTATGCCGAGCATTTGGCGATGGAACTGTCACTACCTGTTTTAACGACTTAGGTTTGTCGCGGCCGGGATTCGAACCCCGGCCTTCCGCATGCGGGGCGAACGCTCTAACCTCTCGCCACCGCCGCGGTAGGTGACATCTGGAATTTAGTTTTGTTGATATGGACAAAACCAATAATGATATTGAAATCATTTGTAACAGGTTTATTCCTTCAGGTAATAACAGAAATACCTGTTTGGGTTTTCGACAAAATGTTTATTTAAGAGTTACCAATTGCAATGAATTGTCCATTGGCGAAAACCTATAACAACAATGTTTAACAATATTAAGAAATATGCTATATAAAACATTAATACTATAATTTCACATAAATACTGATATACAACCAATATACGATTATAGTATTACATGAGTGATCTATATTAAGGGAGATATCTCTATACCTGTATACATCGCATAATAAATCTCTCAAGTCCTATAGACTGAGTGAACAATTTACAGATGACACCCAACTGGTCTGATCTATGAATTAATTATGATATCTACAATATCTTGTAAGTCATAAAATATACTTTTTTGCTTTAAAACAATAAGACAAATTATAAACATTACTTGAAATAAAAGACACCAAAGAGTCGTCCACTTCTGCTTCATACTTAGATATTTTATTGAAAGTAGATATTAACGGCAAACGAATATTTTATTGTAAATGGAATTATACATTTTCTAAATGAAAACAATATAGTTTGATTGTCTTTGCATTTGTTGATACAAAAAAAGAATAAAGCGATAAGCATTATTGAGTAAACACGACAAGCCGACAGTAATTACGGACACTTGCAGGTTGCTCGATAGATAATGCACAGATGTTAGAAATAACTTGTGTACGTGGTCAGTGGGTAAGAATGCATGATACCACTGGGGTCAATTCAGAAATAAGTAGCTTCTCACATAGAGCCAGGGAGATGAGAATGCTGAATCCCTTTATTAGGATAGGCGTTATTTAAGAATAATAATAGGTGGTATAAAAACGCACGCAAGGCGAAAAGTCGTCAGAATTCCTTCGCTAAATTCTGACGAAGTCTTGCTGTTTTTAGGTAAGAAGAGGTTGCGTGATTTTGTAGTTTATAAGATTAACTTGTTGAATTTGCTAAGATAATGGATTGTTTATTGATTATTTATTTGTTTTACTTTAAAATTTGTAAATATAAAATTGTATTTATTAAATATGTGTGTTAAAAATAAAGAATTCCATCGCTAAATTCTGACGAAGTCTTGCTATTTTTAGGTGCTGAGGACGCTATACACTAAAGTTAACGGGTTAGACTTTTCGCATTTGAATTGAGATTGGTTAAGTAGTTATCGTTAAATGAATTAGTTGATAATTCATAAGGGGAGACTGAACTCGTATTAATTCCATTGAGGTAAGACCCTGTAACTATAGAGGATACCCCGAATACGGGAAAATCATAAATATCATAACAAGAGAAATAAACGGTATGATATGAATAACAACTCCACTGTATGACAAACAGGGTGATTTCCAATATCTATGCAGCAACATTCCATTATCACCTGCATCTGGTGTTTACATCCCTCAACTGATTCGATATGCAAGAGCTTGTTCTGCGTATGGTCAGTTTTTATATCGAGGCAAGCTACTGACAAACAAGCTGATGGTACACGGGTTTCAACAGTCTCGTTTAAAGTCAGCATTTCGCAAATTTTATGGTCGTTATAACCATCTAGTTCGCCAATACAACCTACGATTGGGTCATATGTTGTCTGACATGTTTCATAACGATTGTTAGGCCGTTCTTGGCACACTGATTTTGACTACGGAAAACTCCTTTTACATGATCAAGATATAGGACTGGTGTGATCGGTCGACAGGGACGCTTACTCCTCCTAGGCACCTGATTCCACCTCTGGTGTGTCCAGGGGTCCGTGTTTGCCCAACTCTCTATTTTGTATTGCTTATAGGAGTTATGAGATTAATAAATTTTCATTATCTTAACCTTTTATGTAATCCCGAAAATACCCCAGCTGTTTAAACTGGCCAACACCAACATCAGTGACGGAATTAAGAAGCTTTATGAGAATAGCTTCTCATTACCGGCGATTCATAAAAAAATCTTACATGAGGAATATGTTTTGTTCCAGCTGACAAAGTTTGTAACAATATTGTCTTTGTTTCTAAGGCTCATTACCACAGCTGTATTTTAAAGGGACTGGTTCACGATTTTGAAGGAAAACAAATCATTTTTTATGTTAAGCATTAAAGATATAACTCATTTAATGTTGACAGCCAAACTTTTAACCTTCTGAATGCAAGAATAAAAGCAATATTTTAACCTTTTCTCTGTGTTATGTAAACAAAGACTCCAGTCTTTTTATGTATACAAACAAATTAGTCAAATGTATTATACAGCATCTTAATTTTGTGCAGTCACAAATCAAACTTATTATGACACATTCTACCTAAAGAATACTTGAAATAGGATAGATATGATAAAACTTTGACCGATACCCTTTTCTTTTGAAAACTTCGTTAATAATAACATACCGCAATCCTTGTTTACAAAACAAATAATAAACTCTCTAAAATGAGTTTCTGTGTATAGCCTTAGACACGCTAGACAGTAGATTTTCATCATTAAAAGTGAAATTGGGGGGGGGGATCAGTCCCTTCTAACGAACTTGGCATTAATTCCACTTTTGGTAATCGTACTTATACTCCAACTGCCTTTTCAAAAGATGAAATTCTTCAAAACCATTCTTCAGTTTTAGACACATTTAATATCAGTCCATTGACTGAAGAATATATGTACATCTATTATTTATTTATTCACGAATCAAGGTCCCTCAGGAAACATATTCAATTTTAACAATTAAACATTATCACTACATGATACAATATACACATGTTAAAGGTTTCTACATTGACATAGGTATTGAATTGGCTCATCACAATACTGATTGAAAATGTGCTATACAACAAGTGTGCTATATAGGAAGTAAAGTAAAACAATATTATGAAATGTTGTCACAAACAGAGAGTACCAAGAATCGGTGCCTGAGCCAAGTCAATCAGACTGGCAGTCTTACCCCTAACCCAGAATATGAGATACCGTTTTCAAAGCTCATCAATTGATTTTAAGAACAATAACTTATAAATGCTGGTACAGATTAGAATTTCAAAAGCAAAAAATGGCAAATACACGAAACTTCCAAGGAGCCGTACTACATGTACAACTTTCAAACTATGATCTCCGTATGAGTGAAATATTCTCGAAAGGGACGTTAAACAATATTCAATCAATCCAAACTATGAAGCTAGAAACAACAATTTTGTAACATTAATCAATGATAAAAACATAAGAAATGCAACATATAAATGAATTAAAGTTGTATAATCCGATGTTCGTGGTTTTTTGTACATAATTACTTTAAAGCAGATTGATATGTTTTTAAAGTTCTCAACCTTTCTTTCATTATATGCTTTAAAACATTTGCATGTCTAAGAAAACAGCGAGAAGATATTTAAAACGTAAACATAGTGGGTATGCATAAATGATACATTGCCTTCCGGCGTGTACAAATAGCCCAACGCGCGTCTGTGGAATCCCAACATGATGTATATAACTCAGACGCAACTATTTAAAGCTGTATGGTCCGAATTACAATATTTTTTTCCATCTCGTAAAACCGCTATTAAATCATCGCAAGTATGTAGTTATGAGGCTGTATGGCATATCATACATTATTTCACCTGTTTTAACCTAAATTATTTGATTTTAAATCGATGTTTACAAATAACCGCGTCACTCTACCATTTCAAGTGACAGTCATGTGACTAGTTCAAACTTTCAGATCATCGGTGATCTTATCTGTGTAAAGCTGTGTATTTTGTTACAACAGTGACGTGCCATAAGTTTAATAGAAATAAAAATATCAAATACCCTTTAGCAATTCGTTGTTGTACGCTCTTTCAGCCTTAGAACTAGACAGTTGCGTATGAGTTAATACATCATGTTGGGATTCCCCTGCCGCGCGTGGGTCTATTTATAGACGTCTATTATGGGATGATTTATATATGTACCACACTATATTTTCTTTCTAAATAATATTCTCACTGTTTTCATTTACATGCAGATGTTTTCAAACACGTAATTAAGGGAAAGTTAATAACTTTATAAAGTAATTAATCTGCTTTAAAGTAATAATGTACAAAAATAATACTTGAACATCGGGTCATACAGCTTTAAGAACGTAAACAACGAGTTACTAAGAGTTATGTAATATTTTCTATTTCTCTTAAACTTATGGCGCGGTGCTATTGTAACAAACCACACAGTTTTACACAGATAAGACCACCGATGATCTGAAAGTCAGAACTGGGCACGCGATTGTCACTTCAAATGGCAGAGTGCCAGTTGTTTGTAAACGGCGATTTGAAATCAAATAATTCCTGTTAAAACAGGTGAAATAATGTATGACATGTCGTACAGCCTCATAAGTACGTATGTACGATGATTTAATAGCGTTTTTACAGGGTGAAAAAAATTGTCGAGATTCGCACCATACAATTGATGTGTTCAATTAACAAAGGCAGTGGCGGATCCAAGATTCCCGAAAAAAGGGGGACATATTAATTAGTCAAAATACCCCGCCATTTTCGGTGCCAAATCTGGAGTTTAACTCGCATTATTTCTGATTTCAATATGTTCTGTGCAGAGTTTGAATGTTTTCAACCTTATCATCTATATATGCCATGCAGTAATGCCTTGTAAATTTGTGGCTAAACGGGGGGTTTTCTTAATTCCCCACTCGCATGTCAATAGATTCTGTACCACAAATGGCAATGAGACTCAACTGCAAAAAGCACGTGTTGTATGTTGCGACATACTTATTGTGCCCAATCCCTCATCCGCGCTATTTTCATTATCCATTACCATGCACAGTGGCGGGTTTAGAGGGGGCGCAGCCGGCGCACCCCCCCTAAAATTTTCAAATTTAAGGTAAATCGCTGTATCTTGTTTCAGAAAATGTACTAAACGATAAAAGAAGCAATAATTTCTTGCACTCAAGGAGAAATAAATGACAAAATCCTTTTATTTCTTGAATTACTTTATTGGGAGAACTTAATTTTCTCCAAAAAACCCTTAAAATTTGGATCATTTTATTAATATCAACTTATTAAAATGAGAGAAAATAGTACAAATGATTTAATAGGAGAAATATTTCAAGCCCCATAAAATCTGTAAAATCCTGGACCCACTGCCTCGTAAAGTGGCGCCCCCCGTTACCACAATTCCTGGATCCGCCCCTGATGCATATTTGAGATAACGTAATATCATCCAAATCATTATGAAATTCTAAAAAAGCCAGTGTCACCGATCTTCATGTCGAATCTTTTATCAACTTCAGACTTATGACGTCACATCGCGTGCAATTTTGCATTGATGGTATGAATATTCATGACACAAGACATTTGCAGTGGTTTTGTCCCGTTTGTATGAAGGGCGTGACAGTCTCGTCGCTGTGCGACTCGACTGCCACGCCCTTCTGTACAATAAATTCCATACAAACGAAAGAAAGTACTGTAAATATAACATCAAATGTAGAATTTTTCAAAACATGGAAGTACTTTTAATATATCACATGTTTTATAACGTCTATAATGTACACAGTCTGAAAATGTTAAACAAAAGCTGTGAGAGGAGTTGTTTACACAAAGTACATATATAGGTACATGTACCATGCTAAAAAAAATTACAAAGTTTAACTACATCATATACATGTAAATTTTTCAAAAAATGTCCGATCACTTCCAAAAAGACGCATTCACACACCTTCAATGCTTCCATAACAGCTGTACAAGATCTGAAGGATGTCAAATAAATGCTGTAAGATGTGTTAATTACAAAAAAAAAAAAATAAGTACCGTCTAGTGAAGACATGCTTAAATAATGACAAAGGTCAACTCCCCGTAAATTTTTCGAAAAAAGTTTGATCACTTTTAAAAATACACATGCACATCTTCAATGTGTCCATAACAACTGCACAAAGTTTGAGTAACGTCAAGCAAGTGTGAGAGGAGTTGATTACACAAATTAGGTACCGTCTATTCAAGATTAATGGATTGATTATGGTTTTACGCTGTTTTGGCAATATTTCTGCCATTTTACGGAAGTTAACTAATTGAGATGGGTTTTTTGCCTGACGTCCCCCAATGTGCCTACTCTTTTTCGATAATCTTTTGCGTGCCAAGGGGGTTGTGATCCTTGACATGGAACACTCTTTAACTTTTTATGTTTATGTGATTATAACTTTTATGTCCGCTGGGTGGGACACCTGACGGACATAAAAGTTATAATCACATAAACAGGTAAAAAAGATCATTCGTTTATATAAACAGTTGTACTATAAAAGTTTTCAAAATTTTCTGTAAAAGTCACATTCATGTATATATTGTATAATGTAATGATTGTCAATATTTGTAAAAGTTTTTTCATTGATTGCACATTATCAAAAAGTCTATTTCATATGGACGTAAAATCATTACATTCTAAAAGAATGTTATGGACAGTTAATGGATAGTCACACGATATGCATTCAGGCTGAAGTTCTCTGTTTAGTAAGTAAGAATGGGTCAATTTTGAATGTACGATGCGTATTTTTGAAATAATCACTTCGTCTTGGCGTTCCCTGGCCGAGTAGCTAGAGCATCGTGCTCAAAATCACACGGTCTCTCACCTCTGGACGGCGCGGGTTCGAATCCCGCTCGCGCCGGTAAGTGAGAAAGTTTCCCAGTTTACTTTCGGAAGGTCGGTGGTCTCTTCCCAGGTATATTGTATCTGGGTTCTCTCTTCCACCAATAAAAAGTGGGCGCCACCATATAACGGGAAAATGGTTGAGTGTGGCGTAAAACATAAAAAAAAAACAAAAAAAAAAAAAAAAACCCGGTTGTCCACTTCTCTGTCCTTCCGTAAACATGAATTTGTCTGGGCATGTTCTAAGAAACTAACGCATGGATTTTTTTTAACATTTGTACACTCATTACGCACCATATGAAGATGTGCATCTGGTGTTTTCATATTGATTGGACAATTTATCTGCAAGTTACAGGCTTTTTTTTAGACATGGATTTTAATTTAATGTAATTTTTGTAACTAAAACAAGCATATCTTAAAATTTCTTGAAGAGATTTGACTTTAAACATTGTAAATACATTGTTCTTAGACGACTGCAGTTATGCATTTCTCATTTTAAATTAGAACATTTAATGTATCAGAAGCTAATTTCTATTTTGTTGAAGAATATTGTTGTTTGAGAATATTTCAAAAACATATTGAAGGTCTGAAACAGACCTATAACAACATACTTTTATGAAAGTAAAATAACATTTATGTACCTTACATTTTGATTTATAGTGAAAGTATGAATACTTCCATTTTCTATATGCCCATTTTCTTTGGCGTGGGTGGGTGGGGAGATCATACTCTGACAATTTTTAAATCATGTACCAAATTAAGAGAAATGATAATAAACAATTAAATTTTCTGAAAATCTTATCTATTTGTATAGAGTTTATCTTGAGCATCACTGGAAATATTTGTTTGATTTATTGATTTTTTTAAAGCAACATATTTAAAATTAAAAATATATATATATATACTGTATTAGATGACCATTTGATTAGACAACTTCTGGTTTGATCTGATGAAAGGTGAAGATAACGAACAGTGATCAATCTCATAACTCCTTTAAGTAATACAAAATAGAGAGTTGGGCAAATACAGACCTCTGGATATACCAGACTTGGGATCTGGTGCCTAGGAGGAGTAAGCATCTCCTGTCGACAGATCGCACCCGCCGTGAGCCTTATATCTTGATCAGGTAAACGGAATTATCCTTAGTCAAAATCAGTGTACCAAGAATGGCCTAACAATCGGTATGAAACACGTCAGACAGCATTTGACCGAATGGTAGGTTGTATTGGCAAACTAGATCGTTACAACGACCATAGAATTTTCAAAATGCGACTTTAAACGAGAGTGTTGTAGACGGAAGACGAAACGGAACTGTTGGAACCCCTGCACCATCAAGTTGTTTATCAGTAACCTGCTTTGATTTAAAAAGAAGACAAATGCTGTACTCTCTATGTAATATTTTCACTTGGCATAAGAGGTATGTGTAAGAAGTTTAATGGTCCTTGCCCCAACGAATCGGTCTGTATCCAGCTTCTACGACCTTGAACTTTGGAGACAATAGGCATCCTCCACTTGGCATAAAGTGTATGTGCACAAAGTTTGACGGTCATAGCCCAACAGTTCGGTTTGTATACTGCCTATAAGGTTTTCCTACTAAGTGATACTGTGACCTTGACCTTGAAAAATAATAGGCATCTTGCTCTCATCATGGTGATCATATGTACCAAGTTTCAATATTCTGGAGCTTACGGTTCGGTTTGTATCCTGCCTACAAGGTTTTCCTACTTAGTAATACTATGACCTTGACCTTTGACATTGCAAAACAATAAGCATTTATCTCTCATCATGGTGATGAAATATACCAAGTTGTAATATCCTGGAGCTTACGGTTGGGTTTGTATCCTGTCCACAAGGGTTTCCTACTAAGTGATACTATGACCTTTACCTTAAAAAACAATAGGCATCTTCCTCTCATCATGATGATTAAATGTACCAAGTTGTAAAATCCTGGAGCTTACGGTTCGGTTTGTATCCTGCCCACAAGGTCCGGACAGACAGACGGACGGACGGACGACGCCATACCATAATACGTCCGGTCTTCGACGGGCGTATAACATAGGCATCTTTCTCTCATCATGTCCCGTGGAGATCCGGGTTAGAACAGGTCCTCAGTATCACCTTGAGTGTCGTAAGAGGCGACTAAATGGGGCGGTCCTTCGGATGAGATCGCAAAAACCGAGGTCCCTTGTCATAGCAGGTGTGACACGATAAAGATCATTCCCTGCTCAAAGACCATAGGCCTAAATTTTGCAACCCTTCATCGGCAAAGGTGACGTCTCCATATTAGTGAAATATTCTCGAGAGGGATGTTAAACAATATTTAATCAATCAATCAATCCTCTGTCCAAAGTGGATTGACCTTGAACCATGTCATGTGACCTCCAGATCAATAGGGGTCATCTACTCCTTAATTAGATGTTTTAGTGTAATAAGTTTGATGAGCAAAGGGCAAGATGTTGAGCAACAATATCTTCCTATGCCTAGAGTGTATTGACCTGGGATCCTTTTCTACTCATAACCAACCCACACACGAAATATCATTAGGAATATAACTCATGAAAAGCGATCAAGTTCTGTCACTAGTTAAAATAACCCCAAAATGAGTCTGTATTCAGATGATGAAAAATCCAAGTAGGACTTGTTTTGTAAACTGTGATAGACGAGGTCAATATCTACCAAAGAAATCCAATTTTGTATTATCATCATAGGTATAGTGACAGAGAATAAATTCCATTCCTTATTACACATGGTGTTGTGTATGGAAATTTAATCAATCCATCAGTCAGATTCAGAAATGGTTACTACAGAAGATAAATGAGATCTAATAATACTTTAACAGCAATGTGTATACTCCACGTTAAAAGCTAGATATTGTCTGGTAAACATGGCTCATATATACATGTATATTAGTTTCAGTCGTTGGTAACCTCGATGAAGGGGACTTTTTAGTTTGCACTCCGTCCGTCCGTCTGTCCGTCAGTCCTGCAAATTAGTTTTCCGGACTGTATTTAGATGTGCTTACAGATATTCATTTGATATTTGGTACATTGCTTTGCCATAACAGGTTACAGATACAGTTCGAATTTTGTCTCGGTCCGTTGATTTTTCACTACGTTATGGTCCTTGAACTTAGAAAAATAGCCCGAATTGTCAGTTTTCCTAACTTTTTTTGTTGTTGTGCTAACAGATATTCAATTGATATTCAGTACATCATGATGTTTGCTTTGCCATAAGAAGTTACAGATTGATTTTGAAGTTTTCCTGGTCTAGTCTTTGTAACTGAATAGTAGTTGATTTCCAACCATTCCTATCCTGGTTTCCCAATCTTCCCTTTTACCATAACCTTAGTCTCATAATGAACTTCGAATATTGTTGCGGTCCAATAATATGGCATACAAACGAAGACTTTGAATCTTTATACAAGCTTAGTCAGGTAGAACTATACAGGTAACCTATCAATCTGATATAATATAGGCCTGTACTTTAGTCAAATTGGTAACCTATCTAATTCTAATTCACTTCTGGATTAATAAACACCAGATACTTGTATGTATTTTTCTTTTAACTTGTCTTTACTTATATGCGATATTGATATTCCGCTGATACTTTGTGTAATAAAGTTAAATGTAACTCCAAAGCTTTTGTGGAGTTTCGTCTAAATCTAAAAATGGAACAGTCTGCTTTGAGTCTGCTACAGAAATCCACCTATGACATTTCAGATTTAGAAACCTATTTTCAAACAAGAGGCCCACGGGCCACATCGATCACATGAGTCACCTTGGCCTATATTAAAGGATTTCCCCATTACATATTCCATGTAAAACTTTAATCCCTATCTACTCCCGGAGGCCATGATTTTAACAAACTTGAGTCTGTACTAACTCAGGAAGCTTTCATGTAAGCGTAAACTTTTCTGACCCAGTGATTCTTGATTTTTAAAGATTTTCCCTATATATTTGAATGCAAAACTTTGATTCCATATTGTGGCCCCACCCTACCCCTGCGGGCCAATATTTTAACAACCTTAAATCTGCACTATGTCAGGAAGCTTTTATGTAAACTTGTACTTTCCTGGCCCAGTGGTTCTTGAAAAGAATAATTTAAAGATTTTCCCTATGTAATTGTATGTAAGACTTTGATTCCATATTGTGGCACCACCTTAACCCCGTGGACCATGATTTTAACAACCTTGAATCTGCATTACAGTGTATGTCAGAAAGATTTTATGTAAATTTTCTTTCCCGGACCAGTTGTTCTTGAGAAGATTTTTAACGATTTTCCCTATATATTTGTATGAAAAGCTTTGATCCCCTATTATGACCCTAACCTACCCCCGGGGGTCATGGTTTTATCAAACCTGAATTTGCACAATGCCAGGAAGCTTTCATGTAAATTTCAGCTCTTCTGGCCCAGTGATTCTTGAGAAGAAGATTTTTAAATGACCCCACCTTATTTTTGCATCTTTGTGATTATCTCCCCTTTCAAAGTTGCATGACTCCTCATTTGAACAAACTTGAAAGCCCTTTACCCAAGGATGCTTTTTACCAAGTTTGGTTGAAATTGGTGCTGTGGTTCTGGAGAAGAAGTTGAGAATGTCAAGAGTTGACGACGGATGAAAAGAAAAGCTAACTTGAGCTTTCAGCTCAGGTGAGCTAGAATATCCTATCAGGGTATATATATGTAATTGTTGTTATGTGTTGTTCGATTGCATTCATTGTTAGTTTGATGCTAAAGAAAGTGAACGATAAAATACTGCCTCGTGGGATACCCATGAAAGGTGAAGATAACGAACAGTGATCAATCTCATAACTCCTACAACCAATACTAAATAGAGAGTTGGGTAAACATGGATCATCTCCTGTTCATATCTGTCCGAGATAATTCATCCTCAGCAAACATTCAAATGCCTTCCCGTTAAGAAAGTTCCAAAAAAGATCAATATTGTAATTATCTTGTAATATATCATGTTTCTAAATGGTGCATGTATCAATATGCCATTTCAAACCAAAGAATGTGGTTATAGCATTTTCTATATCTCATATAAAAGATTCAAATCGACACGAGTGGTCAATGGTACTTTTTGTTTTGAAAACCACATTGCATTATCTATTTTAATATTTCTACTTTTAAGATGTTATATATCAAACCCACCAGTCAAAGTAGCTAAGTGGTGGAGCATTCGCTTCGTAACCGATAGGTCGTGAGTTCGAGCCCCGCTCGTGCCATGGCGGTCATACCTAAGACGTCAACATGTGTAATATATGCTCCTTCGGTCGGTATTTAGAAATGAGTATTCTGGATATGACCTTAAAAACGGATGTCGCGGGGTGTTGCTAAAACGCGGAACAGAAAATGGAACGGAACGGAACACTATATAAGAATTAGAATGATTAATGTAGCTAACACCAAAAATTGGAAGAAAATACTTTGTTATGATTAAAATCAAAATTTTGGGAATTTGTTTACAAGCGGTAAAACATTTTTTTCTTAAAATTCTGCATCTTAAATTGATTAAGCGAAGTTAAACGTTTGTATAAGAATTTACAAAGCGTTTTACAATTTTGAAATGTCGGCATTGACAGAATGTGTTAGCGAGCAGCAATACCTATGAGAAGAGAATGGAAATAACACACGTACTTTATAACCCCCCCCCCCCCCCCGGTGGCAAAGAGTCATCGTTATCAATGCACATTTACATGTAAATTTACACACATTAACGTCATTCTCGAGAATTTATCACTTGTATGGTAACGTCAGGGTTACCGGTGAAGGCCTGCAAAATTTGGGCCTATGCCGGGTGCTTACAGCCATTGAGCAAAGGGGGATCCAGTAGCGGATTTAGAGGGGGCGCAGCCGGCGCCCCCCCCCCCTTAAAATTTCAAATTTAAGGTAAATCGCGGTATCTTGTTTCGGAAAATGTACTAAACGATAAAAGAAGCAATAATTTCTTCCACTCCCGGAGAAATAAATGACAAAATATTTTGATTTCTTGAATTACTCTATTGGGAGAACTTTTTTTTTTTTTTTTTTTTTTTATAATTTATTTATTTTTTTGGTTACATACAATACATCAAACACTTACACAAACATACCTTTCATACATGCATACATCTCCCTGTGGTTTAGGTTACTTGCTGTACAATAGTGAAAGTAATAATAATAACAATAATACATGTACTAAAAATAATGACAAGTATATGTAGTAATAATTAATCAATTGCAAAAATATTTTCCCACTTCATCCATATTTTATCAAAGTTATGTATTTTAAATTCTTGAATTGCAGCATATTTCTCTACATGATATTTAAACTTTAAGTGACATAGTAATCCAACAAGATTTGGTTCTTTATTCTGCATTAAACAGATAAATATGTATTGTTTAGCATATAGAATTATAAAATTTATAGCTTTATTATTTAAAGATTATTTAAAGACAGTTGTTAAAAAACTGGCGACCAATTACACTTTTAAATGTATTATACAAAATTATATCTGGTTGTCTCAGCTTTAGAATTAAACAAGGTTTGGATTATATAATATCCGATACACAGTCTGGTTTTTTAAAAGGTAGATATATAGGGGAGAATACTCGATTTATATATGATATTATGTCATACACTGAAAGAAATAATATCCCAGGCCTTCTAAAATTTCGAAAAGGCCTTCGACTCAATGTCATGATCATTCATATATAAAGTTTTAAAGTATTTTGGTTTTGGGGAAAACTTTATTCAATGGATAAAAATCTTAAATACAAATTTCAGAGCCTCAGTTTTACAGAGTGGCTTTTTATCTGAACAGTTTGATATACAAAGGGGATGTAGGCAGGGTGATCCCATTGCACTTTATTTATTCATCCTATGTGCAGAAATTCTTGCAATATTAATTAAACAAAACAAAAGTATAAAAGGCATATGTATAGAAAACACAGAACACAAAATATCGCAATATGCAGATGATTCTTCACTAGCCCTTGACGGATCACCTGAATCGCTTTTTGCAGCTCTAGATACGATAGAATTTTTTTTCCAGTTTTTCTGGTCTAAGGATTAATTCTTCTAAAACAAAAATTGTTTGGATTGGTTCAAAGAAATTTTCAGATCAAGTTTTTCACCATACAAGATGGAAATTAGATTGGGGATCAACAACTTTTAATTTATTGGGTATTAATTTTTCAGTTGACCTTGCAGAAATTGAAGATATAAATTCGGAATTCAAATACCAAAAAATCGTTGCTCTTACTGAACAGTGGAAAAGAAGGATTCTTACTCCCATTGGGTGGGCTACTGTCATTAAAACCTTGCTTATTCCAAAATTGAATCATTTGTTTATATCACTTCCTACTCCAAAGAAAGGGAGAACTTAATTTTTTCAAAAAAAAAAAACCCTTAAAAATTTGGGTCATTTTATTAATTTCACCTTATCAAAATGATAGAAAATAGTACAACTGACTAAATAGGAGAAATGTTTCAAGCCCCATAAAATCTGTAAAATCCAGGAGCTTCGCCCCCTGGACCCCCACCAGGACTTCGCCCTGGACCCACTAACTCATAAAGTGGCGCCCTCCGTAACCGCAATTCCTGGATCCGCCCCTGGGATCTTTATCGTACCATACCCTTTGTGACACGGGACCTTTGTTTTTGCGATCTTATTTGGAGGACGCCTCAACAAGTCGCCTCTTACGAAAAGCAATGGGGTACTGAGGATCTATTCTAACCCGGATTTCCACGGGACGTCGAGAATCGGTTATTAGATGTTACATAGTTCAAAAATATAAGCAATACTCTTTTTTAGAACTTAACAGCAAAACCATGTTATCAATATTGTTATGGATGCATCCCAATGTTGTATGAAGTTATGTCGTGTGGGACTACAGTAATGTTAAAATAAAGGGTTAACTTTCGTGGGAATTATTTCAGATTAAGAACAGCTGGACCATTGTGATTCCGGTGAGCATTGTGGCATATGGACCTTATGTATTATACATGTTCAGAAACAAACAAAACTATTTTAAAATAAGACTACAAGATGCATCGTGTCTAAAATACAAATGTACTAATACAAATGTACTTAAACAGCTCACATTCACAGGTCTTATATTCCGAGAACTCCGATATTAAATGGACCACAGAACTTCATCTCTGTAATGAATTTCGTAGAAGATTATGCCAGACGATGGGCTAAATATGTAAAAAGAACTTGATACCTTGTCAGAATGGATAAAAGTAAAATCACGTATTAGACACGGCAAAACAAAAGTGCGTATCATTGAAACTCCTATAAGCAATACAAAATAGAGAGTTGGGCAAACACAGACCCCTTGACACATCAGATGTTATTCTTCTGTGTTTAATAAAAGTGATAAATGAATTAGATAGGTTTTATGAGTAACAGAATGTCTGTTTTGAATCCGGTTGACAAAGCTTGTAACGAAATACTCCAACTACCTTTTCAAAAGATGAAATTCTTCAATATCATGCTTTAATTTTAAACACATTTAATAGCCCAGTCAATTAAGTCACCGTACCAGTGCTAGATTCCTAAACTTCTTCTAAAAAATTGTTTTTAAATTAGCGATATAAAAGTAGGTACAGTCCAATCCACATATATTGGAGTCGGTTATTTTGAACCATCTGTTATATTGACCTTACAATAAATCCCCCTGAATTTCATTAAATCCGGAGTAGACTGTATGTGAAGATACAATGTATCAGTAACTAGATAAAACAGGTTTTAGGAACTCTTCAGGTTCAGGAAATCAAATATTGCGCCATGGAAATCATCAATCGAACGGAAAATTTAGTTGTAGTTTATATTACCCCCGGGGGCCATGATTTTAACAAACTTGAATCTGCACTATGTCAGGAAGCTTTCATGTAAATCTCAGCTTTTCTGGTTCAGTGGTTTTTGTGAAGAAGATTTTTAAAGATTTTTCCTATATATTTGTATGTAAAACTTTGATGCCCTATTGTGGCCCCATCCAACCCCCAGGGGCCATGATTTGAACAAACTTGAATTTGCACTATGTCAGGAAGCTTTCATATAAATTTCAGCTTTTCGGGTTCAATGGTTCTTCAGAAGAAGATTTGTAAATGACCCCACCCTATTTTTGCGATTATCTTCCCTTTGAAAGGGAGATGGCCCTTCATTTGAACAAACCTGAAAGACCTTTACCCAAGGATGCTTTTGGCCAAGTTTGGTTGAAATTGATCCAGTGGTTCTGGAGAAGAATTCGAAAATGTAAAAAGTTTACAGACGGACAGACGACGGAGAACATGCGATCAGAAAAGCTCACTTGAGCTTTCAGCTCAGGTGAACTAAATACTTAACCATTGACAATCTACGCAAAAATGTAATTACTTGAGCCACTCCGACAAAGAAGGAAAATCATATGGTTGCTAAAAGAATGTACACTCTGCCAGTTATTGCTCGTTTTTATACCCACCATGGCTTGTACTTTAATCGGCCAATATAACATGTAATTTGATTAAATCGAGACTATCTACGACTGAAAATATAGCGGAATCTTACTATAATAACGACACACCACTAGTATAGCGGAATTTACGTTTCCCTCCCAACCTGTTTTCCACAAACCATACAGAACATGTTTTAATTTTATGAAACACTGCCGATCCCGTTAAGCATGTACCGCGCATGCGTAAGCTGACTCCGGATTCAGATTCTTTATTTCCTTGAGCTACATGTATACAGCTCATCGGTTATAATTACAAGATATTTAGAAATATATACAAATAAGACAGTAGAAGGTGAGTAGACATACAGATACACTTTTGAGGATATAAAATCAATTCATTTCAACATACATGTACATAGAACAATACGTGTAAATAATATGCCGTTGCAAGTACAGAATTCATAAATTACATGAAGATCGAAACTTTGTAGCCTGTTGTAAGAACTTTCCTAAATTATTTGAGTTCTTTTGTATTATTTACACTAAGAAGCTTTACTGATTTGAAGACACTGGGTTTCTTGTAATAAAATGTTTTGATATGTTTAATTCTTAAACCGTTATAAAAAGGATATAAAATAAAATGAAATTCGTCTTCTAACTCATTTAGGTTACAAAATGTACAAATCCTATTAGTTCTTGAAATATTTTATGCATGCTCTTCTGAATGTTCAAATAGTGTGAAGACGCCCGAAATTATATTTCTTTCTATTGGGATCGATTGTTTTTTTAAGGATAGATCTGTAAACAAAAAATATCAAGAAGGTGTTGATATAAAAAAAAACATTTTGATGAATTTAAAAAAGACGAAAAAATATTTTGCTTTTTTATATCTAACAATCTCTGTTCAATTACCTTGTATGTATTCTGGCCACTTCCTGATTCCTCACCCAGGTCGTGCGCCACCCTGTTAAGTTAAAGGATACGTCATCAATTTCAGGTACATTCCGAAACATCGCTCGGACTTTCTCGTCAAGTCGAGAAAATACGTTTTTCTCTACTTTAAGGAAAAGGCCAAACAATGTTCCGATTGCGCATGCGCAAGCTAACTTTCCCCAATGGCATCCGCTTTAACCTCGCTTGTATAAACATACAGGTTGCTTTCCCTTACGGCTTAGACGTGAACCAGCTTCCGCTTATTGTATTGCATTGTCTGTTGGCTTTAAGCCTTACGGCTCATCAGCATAATTTAAGCTTTAAGTTTTCCTCTATGTGTATAGTCATGTGCTAACCTGTTAAGTTTCAATTTATAAATAAAAGTCGCGTCGTCAAGCTCCAGGCTCAATCCGAAAAATCTTTCGGTTTTGTCCGTAAACACGTCGTTTTTCTTGAATTAATGGAAACAACCCTGTAAACGCGATATCGTTAACTCGGTAATAAGGATATAGCTAAGTTTGATAGCGAGAAGTTTGGATGTTATTTATGTGCCAATGCTTTGTTTTAAATTTTACGAGATATTAGTGACAATTTATGAACCTTACACTGTAGTAAGAAGAAAATATTCCCCACAAATTTTAGTGTATGTATAATCCATGAAATCGACACGCTTCCCAATCCCAAAATTCCTTGCCGTTAAATCAATTATTTTCATAATGGTTTAAAGGAAGTGAACATGAAAATGTGACAAAGGGTTTAAATGTCATTTTGATGTATATAATGAATTCTGAAAATCACTAAGATTCTTCAATATATATATATCATAAATATTAACTAATCTTTTCAATCCTTGGGAACTGCCATATTGTAAAAAGATTACCTCCCTGCTGGGATATCTCTTAGAATCCACTAGAGGGCAGCACTGATGCTGCCGTCAGTAGGACACATTGTGTATTTTTGGCACATTGTAATCATCAACGTTAAAATTTCATCAGCAGAAAGTGAATTAAATATGGGATATCTATTTGAACCTAATATGTTACAGAGGAAGAAATTGTTTCTCAGAATAATACTTCTTCACCAGCAGTTGATTTTAATGAGAGAATTTTTTTTCTTTATTGGTATGCTTGTAGAAATTGTAGCTATGTACATTCAAGGGGTGTCTTTGTTGTCATGAGTTTGATTGATGTTTTCCGACACACTCAACAATTTTTCAGTTATCTGGTGGCGCCCATTTATTGGTGGACGAGAGTAAACTGGGAAACTTTCTCACTTACCGGCATGAGTTTGAACATTTAGTTTTAGATTACATAGATATACACATCACGTTCAGTTCTCTAAACCCATATTTTGACACGGTGTGTCGAATTCCTGCTATAATTAATCCAGCTTATTTATTCAGACAGGAAGGGACTAAGAGGATTTGGATAACAACTTGTTTTAAACAAGTAAGAAAAACACGAAAATGAAAAATACCTTCTATATTCACATGTATTAAAATCTAAACACAACATGGCATTTGTGTGTAAACATTTCCAATTACACACACATGTGATAGAATACAGTAACAATTCTGTTGCAGACATGCTACAGTGTATCATGATTTATTGCCTACAGACAGTTTATCAACTAGGTCAGACGTGGTCTGCCACTTTGGGGGTTGGGGGTTGGGGTTCAGAGTAGTTTTACCCTCATTTGTTGTGACATAAACTAAGGGAGCATTTCCTGAAAGAGCACTGCAATTATGAAGGATTTCTTAAAACCTCAGACTCTGATACAGATTCTAAATAAGCATTTTTAAAAATGCAAATACATGATATAATTGTAAATTGCATCTCCAAAATTTGTCTGTGATCCTCGTACATCAATCATTATAAAATATATAAATTACATGCTTATACTGCAGCACTTTAATGGCACAGTCACCTACCTTAATTATCCCCAAATATTTTAAAATTAATGAAATTAATTGATATGGAATCTTGAAATAAACAGTGTTTCTGAGTAAGTTCAGAAGTTGGAGGAGCTGGAGATATTTTGTAGGAGTGTTTTCTTTTACTTAAAGCAGTGTGATTAGATTTGATTTCAATTCTTTTTGCTCCAAAACCTTATCCATCAATTCTAGTATGATTCCATAAACTTCTTCTGCTGTATAACAGTGACCCAGTCAACAACTGTTACAGCAATGTGTCTCATTTACATGTACGTCAGAACACAGGCTTCAGGACCACCAACGCCGAGATTTTCTCAAATCTGAGGTTTCTCCAAAATCTGAGCTTTACTCACCCAACTGTGCCACCAAAATCTGAGCTTTACTCACCCAACTGTGCCACCAAAATCTGAGCTTTACTCACCCAACTGTGCCACCAAATAAATATTTTCTCAAACTCAGCTACAGTGTATGTTTTTGAGGGTTTTTTTCTTCTTCTATTTGAGTCGCGCCGGTAAGTGAGAAAGCTTCTCAGTTTACTTTCGGAAGGTCGGTGGTCTCTTACCAGGTATATTGTATCTGGGTTCTCTCTTTCACCAATACAAACTGGGCGCCACCAGATAACTGAAAAAATTGTTGAGTGTGGCGGAAAACATCAATCAATCAATCTTCCATTTGAGGATTTTCTCAAATGCGCGTGCCACCAAAATATTTTTGAACTCAGCTGAGAAAAATATTTGAGAATTTCTCAGAAAATCCCGAGATAGGTACATTGTAAATAGCAACCTCAAATAAACTCAAGTGTATTCACTCACAACAAAAAGGCTGCCAGACGACTTCGTCAACGCAGACGTCGTAGGAATGCAATGATTGTGAGGACAAGGAGAATCTTTGACAGGTCCAATCCGTTAGAAGGGTTGAGCGATGGTTATATTTTTGTAAGATATCGTTTTTCCCCTTCACCATTTTCTTCATCGTAGAATTAGTTAAAGAAAATATGTTGCAAAACAATCAAGTTAAGAATAATCCTTTAACCCCCCTCCATCAAGTCTTGGTTGTGCTGCGATTTCTTGGCACGGGGTCGTTTTTATATCGCGGTGGGTGACACTCTCAATGTTTCTAAAAGCGCAGCAGGCAGAGCAATAAGAGTGGCCATGGACTTCCTGTGCCAGTTGGCGAAAACCTTTATTCACCCCTGTAATACTTTAATGATATTATAATTTGGTCAAATGCTGTCTTACGTGTATCATACTGATTGTTAGGCCGTTCTTGGCACACTGATTTTGACTACGGATGAGTCCGTTTACCTGATCTGGATATTTGGCTCACGGCGGGTGTGACCGGTCAACAGGGGATGCTTACTCCTCCTAGGCACCTGATCCCACCTCTAGAGTGTCCATGGGTCCGTGTTTGCCCAACTATCTATTTTGTATTACTTATTATGTTATTTCGGATTTCAAACATTTCGGTAGAGCATCACTGAAGAGACATTATTTGTCGAAATGCGCATCTGCTGCATCAAAATTGGTACAGTATAAGTTTTACATTATGGGAGTTATGAGATTGATCACTATTCGTTATTCTCACCTTTCATTCATTTGATATCTGTGCTTTTTACAGATGCTATTATATACAATATTATATATATTATATACGTGGTATTTGGTGATCAGGTCTACCAACAGTCTGTTGGAATTCCCATGGGCACGAATTGTGCTGCTTTGTTAGCTGACCTGTTTCTATAATCATACGAAGCAAATTTATTCAAAAACTTCTACGTGAGAAGGAAAAATCTCTTGCTGTGGCCTTCAATTCGACATTTAGATATATTGACGACGTTTTGTCTATCAACAATAATAACTTTCATTCATATCTTGATTCGATATATCCCTGTGAACTCGAAATAAAAGACACCACAGAGTCGTCCACTCTTACTTCATACTTAGATATTTGATTGAAAGTAGACATTAACTGTAAACTGACAACTCAGCTGTATGACAAACAGGATGATTTCAGCTTCTCCATCGTAAACTTCACATATTTATGTAGCAATATTCCATATCACCTGCATATGGTGTTTATTTCTCTACACTGATTCGATACGCAAGAGCTTGTTCTGCGTATGGTCAGTTTTTAAATCGAGGCAAGCTACTGACAAATAAGTTGATGGTACAGGGGTTTCAACAGTCTCGATTGAAGTCAGCATTTCGCAATTCTATTGTCGTTATAACGATCTAGTTCGTCAATACAACCTATCATTGGGTCAATACTGTCTGACGTGTTTCATACCGATTGTTAGGCCGTTCTTGGCACACTGATTTTGACTACAGATAACTCCGTTTACCTGATCAGGATATAGGGCTCACGGCGGGTGTGACCGGTCGACAGGGGGTGCTTACTCCTGCTAGGCACCTGATCCCACCTCTGGTGTCTCCAGGGGTCTGTGTTTGCCCAACTATTTATTTTGCATTGCTTATAGGAGTTATGAGATTGATTACTGTTCGTTATCTTCAAATTTCATACATAATCTCCTTCAGAAGTATTCAATTTGTTAGTAGCTGTTGGGAAAAGAATGGGCCTATTTAACAACTTCCAGGATTGGTGGTACAAGGGTTAATACCAGTGATCAATTTCTCATGACTTTTATGAAGTTGCACCTAAATCTAAGGGGTCTACATTTAAATCGCAATGGATACAAGGAGCATAACAGTGGTCACTGGTTTTAACTCAAAAAATGATTAATTAGTTGTTATCTGACAGCAACTACATTGTACAAAAGTTGTCAAACAGCAAAGGTTATCTCTTGTGAAGCACAAAATGGTGCTCTGCCTCCGGGGTATTTTTCCGAATTCAATCCTGATCAAGCTTTGATGCTAACATTGTCGATTACTAAGGTTTATTGTTGAAGCCAGATGATGTACTGCTTGATAAACTTTAACCAGGAGTGACATTGAACATACCATATTTTCTTTCATCAAAACTTCTTTTCAGTAAGAATGAAGCACAGCTTTGTTACAAAGTCAGAAGTCAAATTCAGGTGGAGTGTGCAAATAAAAGAATGACCTTCACAATACAGAACCCTGTGTGGCTCTTATACATTTGCAAATCCTCTACTGGAGGAAATAGCTGATGTGAAATCCAGAATTTTATAGATTTTACCTTCAGAGGACCTAGATACTCTAAATGTACAACTTCTGACTCACATTATTCTGCACTGTCAAGTTGCATAAAATGCATTCAAGTAAATGATGTAACATGCATGTATATTCAAGTATGTTAATGAAGAAATTTTCAAAAAGATGATTAAAGCACATCTTTACACTGATCATTTGTAGCAAAAATAAAGATATGAATTATTATTTTCTTTGAAAACTTTATTATATTTATAACCATTTACTTATTGCATGGATTGGAGAAAAATGAAAATGATAGAAGACATCTGAATTTTCACAAGTCTGTCTAGTTGGTTATTGCAGAGAGGGCAAAAGACTTAATCATGTTTGCCAAGTGTGATTCCCATAATTTATTTTGAAGGATGCGATTTACATCCATGTCCATTGGTGTTCACACTATGAAATCAGAACCAGTGGTGCCTGTGAGGTAAAGCTGGCGGACAACTTTATGTCGATAATCATGGCTTTCTTAAGTCTTTGAGCTGCAGCGTACCTTCCGAGTTGCACTCTGAAAATCAATTTCAGAAGAAAAAAATATATTTATAAAGACTGACATCAATTGTATTCTTTCACTAAAATACCAATGCAAGATGATTCTTATTTGGACATTCAACATTCCTTATAGCATAATAAAACTGTATTTACTTATACATGTACCTCTGCCCGAGAGAATATGTTAAGACAAGAGGCCCACAGGCCTTATGGGTCACCTGAATACTAGTGAAAAAGTATCACCACTTCCACAGGACTTATCGGTCACCTGAATACTAGTGAAAAAGTATCACCACTTCCACAGGCCTTATCGGTCACCTGAATACTAGTGAAAAAGTATCACTACTCCCAAGGGCGATGGAATCTAGAAACAAAAATTCCTGTCCTGAATATCTATGCTAAATTCTAATGTTCAGCAACAGTATAAAACAAGATGTGTTATTAAAATGTCACTGCCCTCAAAGTGCAAACACTGATTAAAGGCTTTAAATAATAGGTGTATTAGCAGTAAAACATCACAAGATATGACTAATTTGGACTCATCCTAAAGAATTGACCATTTTTGTACATCCTTTTCTGCTATTCCTAAGTCTAAATTTAGATTTTATACAGTATCAGCAAACTTACACATAAATACTATATACTAAGTTAAGGCCTACCCTAGGGTTAGAACGCTTAATCTGGGGATCATCAAATCTACAATTTTGGTCTATTCATTTAGTTTCAATTTAGTATAAATAACACTAAAGAAGATGTTATTTAAGTGTTTTACACATATACACTATAAAACAAGTATGGTCCCACCCTGGGGTCAGAACCCCTACCCCGGGGATCATGAAATTTACAATTTTGGTAGAGGCCTTCCTGCTCTACATCACTATGCAATAAGTTTTCCTTACACGTGTGCAGTTCCAGAGAAGAAGATTTTTGAAAATTGGTCAATTTTGGACAGCTTTTGTCCCACCTCTAGGACATTTTTCTCCGCCCCTAAGGCCCCAGGAATCCTGAAATTCATTATTTATGTCCCCCTTGTCCCAATGATGCTTCATATATTTGAAAAGAATTGGAATGGTAGTTATCAAGAAGTTAAAAACGTTCAATTGTTAACGCACGACGGACGACAACTAAACTCAGGTGACCTAAAAAACTTAATAAAAAAATCCCTGTATGTTTGTACAACTATCATTTGCTGTTGCTGAGAAAGGACATTTTTAAAACTTCTATATTTTCTAGAGATGCATTCATTTTTCCTTGATAGTGGACTTTTATATGTCTAGGATCACCTGAATTTACATGTATACAAGTATTAATTACAGAATGGATAATTTCAAATGAATATCTATCTAATATTGATAGTTTGACGAGCATATACTGTATAAAGAAATCTGGTGATTTACCTATATTCTGGTTGCTTTGGTAGATACATTTTTCTCATTGTTATAGTTTTACGAGATGCAGACTTAGGATGCTTTATCCAGCTGTGTTGTTTGCCCTTTTATATCTAAAAGATTAACACTGTAGTCATTTTTACATAAAACATGTAGATTTAGATGCATAAAAAAACACTAGCACTCTAAAATGCAAGTTGACTATGTGGACTAGTAATAATTAATATTTCATAATAGACATGTAACATGTTTTATCAATAACTCAGCTGAAATTCAGATAAACCAAAATTGAAAAGATATAGTATATCTAGAATCCATAAACTATGCCAGTGGTGGAATTTTAGGGGGGATAGACCCCCACCTCATGATATTGTGCCCCCTCCCACATTTGAATTCCTGCATCTGCCATACTAGTATATATAGAATTACACACTAAAATGTATATTGACTCTGGATTAGTGATAATTCAGCTGAAATTAAGATAAATCAAAATTCATAAGAAGTACTTTTAATCTTAAATTCTAGAATCCATAGCATATGTCCGTCGCGGATTTAAAGCCCCCCCCCCCCCCCTTCTGAATTCCAGGATCTTCTCCTGTATACTGTTTTACGTACCAAATGAATATACTATACAGGGGCGTATCGAGGATTTGCAGTTACGCAAATACGGGGGGGGGGGGGGGGGCGTCTTTATGAGACAGGGGGTCTAGGGGCCGCGTTGAGGCTCTCAGTGGGTCCAGATTTTATATTTCTTGAAATATATTTCCTATTTAGTCATTTGTACCATTTTCTATCATTTTTGATAAGGCAAAATTAATAAAATGACGAAAATTTTAAATGGTTTTGGGAAAAAAGTAAATTCTCTCAATAAAGTAATTCAAGAAATCAAAAGATGTTGTCATTTATTTCTTCAGGAATGGAAGAAAGTATTGCTTCTTTTATCGTTTAGTAGATCTTTCTAAAACAAGAGACCACGATTTACCTTAAATGAATTTTTTTTAGGGTGGCGCGCCCCCGGCTGTATAGTATTAGTACTGCAGCTACAAGGTGGAAACAAAACTATCGTATGTCACTGATATGATTAGTGTCAGTTCTATTTTTATTTTCCAGAAATAGCTTGATGAAATAAAAGAAAGTGTTGCACGTCTCATGTTAATTTCCCTAAAGGGGTTGCATGAAAGATCGATAAAATTAAGTTATTGTTAAAAAACATGAAGATGGGGGTTTAAAAATGGTAAACCTAATGGCATTCATAGCATCTATGAAATTGTTTTGGATAAGATTTCTCATGTTTTCAAATAGAGGGATTGAACATTTTATTCCAAAGTTGGACTTCAGCAAATTAATAAACTGTGGAATTGAATACATTACAATATTCTTGAAAACATTGAAAAATAAATTTTGGATAGATGTATTTAAATCATGGCTTACATTGCAAAACCTTAGTAATGAGTGTGATGTTGCTGCTGATGCACCTCTGCTTTATAACCCAAATATTCATATTGGTGAGTAGCATAGGCGTCTGTATGGGGTGGTTAAACAATAGATCCATTGTTCTCGAGAACAATAGAAGGGGTCATATTACAACCTTGACCTACTTAAGGACAATGGATGAGTAAAACTACCTGGAAAAACCCATGTCTATTGTTCTCAAATACAATAGAAGGGGTCATATGACATCCTTGGTTATTTTTAGATATTGTTCTCGAGAACAATAGATGGGGTTACACGACATCCTTGACTTACTTATGGGATCGTTGGATCGAAGATCAAAGTGATTGTTTAGGGGGACTAAACAATGAACATATTATTCTTGACAACAATGCAAAAAAACTAAAAATAATTGGAAAATCCATGCCAGATTCAATGAGGGTATTGTCCTAGACAACAAAGAAACGCGATTCCTAATCGTCAATGTATGAACTACACTGTGAAGAATTAAAAAGAGTCCTTTATCGGTGTTTAAACACTAAAAAATGTATTTGTTATGGAAATAAACTAAAATCTGAAATTTTGAAATACGCATTACCTTTATCAAAACGGCTTGTGCAAAATTTCATAGTCTCGTGTAAAGTGTCATATGTAGTTATCTAGTTGAAATATGACACTGGGTTTGATCACAGACCTGTTTACCCCTTATGAAAGCTGTCAGTAAGATTGTCAGTATTTTTGGTAGTCTGTCAGTACAAAGTCACCGGTGAGTGCCGCGAAGCGGCACGAACCTGCTAGGGGGGTCTGGGGGCATGCCCCCGCCAGAACATTTTGAAAAATTAGATGCCATTTCCTGCTATCTGAGAGCTCCTGAAATCAGATTCAGAGGTTTATAAAGATGAAAATATACTAAGTATTTTAGTTTAATTTTTTAAAAGTATGCTGAAAACCTTGTTGAGACCTCTCGACTTGTAAATTTCCCTAATATTTTTCATGCATATGTAGTACGGTTTCTCTGACACTTACCTCATATCTTTTAATTTTTAAACATCAGATCAATTAGCACTAGTCTACTTTTCTTGACTCATCAAATTACCCCTTTTTAAATTACTTTGCTTTCCTTGAATACTCAATTTAATCTATTCATCTTGTAATAAACACTATAAAAACATACATGTATCTAAAACGGAAGAATCGCTTTTCATATTGTAAGGAAACAAAGATTTTTTCTGGTAGAACTTTTCCCATTTAATTCTGCATATTCATTATAATTGAAACAAAGTACTACAGGATCTCAAACAAACAAAACATTCAACAAAGACTTAAGTAAATCTCATAAAATCAGTGTTATTCTAAAATTGTGACTAGATTATTTGCATTGCAATGACATTTTTCAAACATCATTCTACAATTGTGACTAGATTATTTCCATTGCAGTTATTTTACGTACGTTCATGATCATCAGCTGCTTTCCGTTTTGACATGGTTTGTCACCATGCTGTATTAATATCTATCTTTTACATGCTTTAATATGTTTCTATTTCATAAAGCGCTTAGATGACTTTGATCTTTAAAAGTTTATAATTTTCTAGATCGAATTTTGACGAAACGATTATTTTTACCGATTATTGTTTTTGACCGTATTTTCGCGACCAATCACCGTAAAACGTATTTTTTTTTAACTTTTACCGTAAAAAATACGGCGAAAACGTACAAGTAAACAGGTCTGTGATCATGTCTAAAACAGTGCGACATTTAACTCTGGACACGACAAAAGTCCAGAGTTTCGCCAACCCTTTTATTAAGGATACAAATAAACCCTTTACAAAAAAAGATGGGATTTTATGTTCACAAGACATGCACCAACATTTACACTTGTACCTATTGTAGTTTTTAAGATATTTCACCTGAAATCAAAAAATCCCATGGGATTTTGGAGGGATTTTTAATCCCACTTGGGGGATTTTCACTCCCACCAAAAATCCTATGGGAGAAAAAATATAATTTCTCCCATAGGATTTTAACTCCCTATTTAAACTTAATATGGGATACAATGTCCCATAGGAGGAAATGTCCCATAATGAACATGAAATGGCAGTAAATATCCTATTTGAGCATGAATGGGAATAGATATCCCAAATAAAACACAGTATGGGATTTTTATTCCATGAATATAACAATAAAACAGAAAATTGTATCTTAAAAAGTGTTGTTTGTCATGATTCTTAAAATGTACTTAAAAGCCAAGGCATGACATTAATTTTTAAATATATATAGTAATTATAAACTCTTATGTGTAGGCCTATGTGTTTGTGAATAAATGTCTAAAAAACATGAGAGATAATATAGGATATTAGAGCTCTGCATTACTAAACTTTTCCCCATGCAATTTTAATTGTATACATATAACCCTTGCACAAAAATATCCATATAAAATTGGACGGGACTATATTATTGCAACAAGCAGACAAGAACACTATGAAATACTCATTCACACACGGGCACTGTAAGTTAATGTAAATATATAGTATGTGCATGTATAAATATATATACATGCACATACTACATGTATCTATTTACATCAACTTCCATTGCCCGTGCATTCACATGCAGTTGCTCACATTCACTATTCACAACCCTTCATATGTCGTCAGGTGTTAAAATATGTTCACAGGAACCGGTAATTTTGTCAGTGTATTAATAATAGTGTGGATATATACCATATACCGGACCATTCCCTAATCAGCTGCTATGGGGGGGGGGGGGGGGGGGGGGGGGGGGGGGGGGGGGACCTACAAGGGCTGATACTTCACTCAAAACTTCGTTTCAAAATAGTTCTTAAAATTATCGTCACCCACCATCCTTGTGGTTTTATAAAGGGTAGCAGTAGTATTACTACATATTAAATTACCAGTTCCTGTGATATGTTGTTGAATTACGGAATAGGCCTAGCTTACAACTTGTTTACATATTCTAAAATTAGTGTTAAGTGCTTACGGTGAAAGATGAACTCTGCTAGGTGATGCTAAGTTGTTTAGTGAACCGAATCAGACATCTCAAATAAGATTCTCGATTATTTAACAACACAAGAATCGTTTTACAAAATGCATGCTTCGGTCCATCTTTCCCTCCCTTCTACAATCGTATTCATTCTCAAGTCAAAGTACTTTCTCCGATTGCTATCATTACCTTAAGCGTCGAAAAGACTTTGACAGGCGTGTCCGAATAAACGGTTAACAGACGTCTCGACTCTAGGGAAGTTCGGCTTTAAGTGTTCTAAACATCTCGAGCGATTTTATAGTGATAAACTTCTATGATTTTCGACATTTGTGTATCAATGTTTTATGAGTATTGTAGACTTTTTTACTCATAAAGCAAAGCAATGTTATCGCAAATTTTTAGGTCTACTTACAAATGTATTAACCCCGAGATCCGCCACTAATTAGTTACACAAGTTGTGTGGTTACAACAGTCTTCACTTATCATTTTAATTTCATTGGATGATAAAATAGATGACGTTAATATTTTGAATACCTTGTATACGCAAAAGAATTTAACTATACGATGTTTATTTTTCAAATTATAACTTCAGTGGCGAATGGGCGGATCCCCCGTCCCATTCCCATCCCTCACGCATAGTACTAATTATTTCCCCAGCCACTTAATGACCAGATATACACGACTATTGAATGTAAAGCACTGTTCAGTCATTGTGTACTCCCAATTAATTAACAATCTACTCTCGTAAATCATAATCGTTACGCTTCGTTGGACATGAAACCTTAAATCAATCCATTGACACTACTTAGTCAACGATTTTGTATTGTGATACATTTCTATGATTTCGGACATTTATATATCAGGATTATCTGATTTATTTATCAGTGTTCAAAAAGCAAAGTACATGTACCGTTACAACGATTTTATACCTACTTCT
Source organism: Ostrea edulis (assembly GCF_947568905.1). Lineage (NCBI taxonomy): Eukaryota > Metazoa > Mollusca > Bivalvia > Ostreida > Ostreidae > Ostrea > Ostrea edulis. The sequence goes on from NC_079167.1 coordinate 93,920,926, forward strand.
TATAATACCCCCCTGGATCCGCCACTAGCTAAATTAATTCTGGTGATGCCTATAACAGCGGTACATGTACTCACCTATCATTCTTATTGAAAGTTAAAATAAATGTAGATATAATGTAAACATTTTGAACATACATTTATATATATATATATATATATATATATATATATATATATATATATATATAAAGGCATGCCTTCATCATATGATGTTATGATGTTTATTAACTTTAGTGGTGGATAACCTAGAACGACACCCCACCCCTACTTCGCACAATTCAATTTCTAATATTGACAAGCGGCCCATTTTGACCAGATAGACATTACCCTTGAACGTAAAACACTGGTCAGTCATTATGTATTTCTAATAAACAAACTTCATCATTGAATACAGACCGTTATGTTGCCACTGACACTACTTAGTCGTGAGTTGATTTTGTACGTGATAAATTCCTATGATCTTTACTCGTATGTTTCATTGCTTATTTGGAGTTTTTATTTGTTTGGTTTTCCCCCCTCCTTCTTCTTTTTCAAGAGCAAAGTATTGATATTGCAGTTTAACCCCCTGGAACCGCCAGTTATTAGGTAGACGTATTGTGTTGATCTACTAATTAGGTAAATGAAGTCAATGGATATCTGCGGTAATATTTAGCGTTATTCACTTAATATTAGCTTCCTAACTATATTGAAAGTTGAAATAAACAACGTTAACATTTCGAATACTTTAAATATCTAGGATACATAACCATATGAGGATTATTTTTTAATATTTTGAAATTAAAAACAACTTTAGAGGCGGAGGAGCGGAAGCACTTTCAAACGGAAAATATTGGTCAGTCATTGTGTACTTCCAATTAAAAAAACTACTCCCATTGTAACTCTACTTAGTCCCTGGTATTCTACAATGTACAATTTGAATATTTCATATCTGTATGGTATAAACAGTCACTTGATGTTTAGTTCGGAAATTAAAAAAAAAATGTAGTGGGGACACTGGTCAGTCATTGTGTATTCCCAATTAACAAACTACCCTTTTAAATCCTACTCGTTACGGTTCGTCAGACATGACAACATATCCGAACTAGTCTTGTATGTATGGATGTACTTGTTTATTGTAATTAAGGTCTGCTTCGCAATGAAAACCTGTTATCATTGACAATTAATTGTTATTCCACTTAGTCATCGATTTTTTATGTGATACATTTCTATGATCACGGACATTTATATATATATCAGGGTTGTCTTGTCAGGGTTTATTTATCATTATTCCAAAAGCAAAGTACTGTTATCACGATTTTATGCCTACTTCTTACCCCTCTGGATCCGCCACTAGCTAGATAATTTTGGTGATGCCTATAACAGCGGTACTCATCTATCATTGTAACATTATTGGAAGTTAAAATACAAGTAGATATAATGTTAAAATTTTGAATACTTTACATATATACATGTTAAGGAATTCATCATATGATGTTTATTAACTTTAGTGGTGGATGACCGAGAGCGAACATCCCCCTCTCCCTCGCACAATTCAATTTCTAGAATTGACAAGTGGTCCATTTTTACCCTTGAACGTAAAGCACTGGTCAGTCATTGTGTAATTCCAATTAACGAACTTCACCATTGAGTCCTGACCGTTACGCTTCGTCAGACACTAACCCACTAATACTACCTAGATACTGATTTTTTACGTGATAAATTCCTGTGATCTTTACTAGTATGTTTCATTGCTTATTTGGAGTTTCTATCTGTTTGGGTTTTCTATTTTTTTCTTCTTCAAAAGTAAAGTATTCATAATGCAATTTAACCCCCTGGATCCGCCACTTTTTTTTAAGTAAACGTATAAATATAATTGTGTTGTTCTATACTAATTAGGTAAATGAAGGCAATGGATATCTGCGGTAATATTCAGCGTTATTCACTTAGCTTCCTAACTATATTGAAAGTTGAAATAGACAACGTTAACATTTTGAATAATTTAAATATTTAGAATAGATAATCGTGCGGTGTTTATTTTTGAATATTTTGAAATTTAAAAAAAAAATAAATTTAGCGGCGGAGGAGCAGAAGCCACCCCTCCTCCTGCAGGATTTATGATCCAAAATTGACAAAAGGCTCGTTTTGACCAGATAGAAATGGCACTTGAACGGAAAATACTGATCAATCACTCTACTTAGTCCCTGATATTCTATGCAATGTACAATTTGAATACTTCATATATGTACAGGAAATAATCACACGATGTTTAGTTCGGATATAAAAAAATATATAGTGGCCCAACTGGTCAGTCATTGTGTATTCCCAATTAACAAACTATCCTTTTAAATCCTAGTCGTTACGCTTCGTCGGACACGACAACATAACACATTGACCCTAACCGAACAAGTCTTGTAATTAAGGTCTTCTGCTCCCAAATGGAAACCTGAATAAGATATCATTAAGGTCTTCCGTTTCCAACGGAAGATTTCGTTGTTCTTGACACTACTTGAATAATAATAAAAAAAAAAATAGTGGCCCCACTAGTCAGTCATTTTGTATTCCCAATTAACAAACTACCCTATTAAATTCTACACGTTACACTTCGTCAGACACGAGATCATAAGCCATTGACCCTAACCTATCTAGTCTAGTACATGTATATATGGGTTTTTTGTTTACTGTGATTCAGGTCCTCCGCTTCCAGCTGAAGACCTCATTGTTATCTCTGTTATCATTATGGTCTTCCGCTTCCAAAGAAAGATTTCGTTGTTATTTTTGACACTACCTAGAGACATAATCTCGAACATTTATGTATCGATGATTTGTTGTTTGTTGTAATTTTTGGTGGAAGCTTTACTGGAGTTGAAATAGTTACGGTTGATATTGGAAATTGATTTTACAATGAAGAACTAATACTGTCTTCATTACTAGGAAAACTTTAGTAGCGGACTGATCAAAGCACCCACCCTTTCCCCAACCCCTCGACCAGCCATCACGTATAGTTCATTTTCCAAAATATATAGATGCAACACTTGATCGTAAAATAGTGATCAATCAATGCATATTCCTAATCAACAAAATACCTTTAAAAGTGCGACATTTAACTCTGGAGACGATAAAAGTGCGGAGTTTTTTGTATATGACAACCACATATTTTCTTCAATAAAAACACTGAAATTTCACTCTGTCATTAAATGTACGTATACGACGCGATCTAATCAAGCCGGCATAGAGGCGCCCCATGCGAAAATTACCCTTATCAAATGTTACATACTTCGGATTTTTATTGAGCTTAATCCTAAATATTGCACATCTAAATAATTTTCCAAAAATATATGAAACTTTTTACTTGTATCAAAACTCTTTCTGTTTTATATCTTCTAAATTTTATCATAGAGTTAACTAACATTCTCACTTGCGGAATTAAGGGGTGTGGAGATTCCCCCCCCCCCCCCCCCCCCCCCCCCCCATCATTTCAAAGATTAGAATTTAATGTGCTTGAAATTGCTCTGCTTCAATATTTTCTCCCGTAAGGGAGGGGGACAACCCCTCCCGAACCACCCTAACCGTGATTTGGTTAGTCCTCAATTGCAAAGCCCCTGTAGTCCAATATCCAGTATCCAGTTAATGTAGGGATTTTACATGTAATATGTATATCAGATATGTTTTATCCCGTGGGGATCCGGTGTTGTATCATAGACACCCCCCCCCCCGGAAAAACGGGCCCGGAATTGCGCCCCAGCATATAATTTCCCCCTATGTACAAAGTCAGTATAGAGTCTCCCCTTTGGCGGAAAAATCGCCCTGGTATATATAGAACACCCCCCCCCCCTGTTTCCGGATTTCATTTGTTATAATAGTTTAAGGAAATAGATATGCGCTTATTAATATTACGATATTCATAAAACAAACGAATATTTTTTGTTGTTGACATGATGAAGTTGGATTTACACGCTGAAAACTTTGAAATGCATATTGTAAATACAATATGCTTACCAAAAGACTTTAACGATGGTCAATATAAGTAGGATTTTTCGTAAGAAATCGACTATACGATGTATAATTAAAATATCTGAAAAGTAAAATAGATGAACTGTATAAATAAAAGTAATTAAATTTTCTCGTTTATTTAAATTTAAAAAATCATTTAAGTTCTTCCCAACTTTACTAATTCAAATGTTAGATACTTGTAAATAACGATAAAGACTTAAGATGTCTGAATGAATTTTGATATACCATTACACGATTTGAACAATTTCCTTTTTATAAAAAATCATAAGATGATGATTGTTCACGATACACACACACACACACAAAAATAATCAGAAGAATTACTGGGTCTAAATAAGCAAGAGAATTCTAGTAATAGAAATGGAAACAGATACATAGCTAAAATGTAAGAATGGGGGTGTACTGTCATTTAGGGGGAATTTCTATACTGGGACGGTTTTTCCTAGGGGGTTGGGTTGGACCCGGGTTAATTATTCGTAAGGGGAAATTCTATTCCAGGCCCATCTTTCCGGGGAGAATGTCTATCCCGGGCCCGTTTTTCCGAAGGGAAAGTCTATGCGGGGGAAAATCTTATGCTTTACAACACCGGGTAGAATAGGTCCTCAGTACTCCTTGCCTGTCGTAAGAGACGACCCAATGGGACAGTCCTTCGGATGAGAACGCAAAAACCGAGGCCCACTGTCTCAACTTCTGTGGCACGATAAATTCCCTCCCTGCTCAAAGGCCGTAAGCACCGAGCATAGGCCTATGTTTTTAGCCCTTCACCGGCAATGGTGACGTCTTCATATGAGTGAAAATTTCTCGAGAGGAAACTTAAACAATATCCTATCAATCAAATCTGAGTCTGTTTTCATATCCATGTAACGTGTGTCTCTAGTACTTAATACATTCTAAGGAACTAAGGGATAAAGATATGCAATCAAAATACTTTAGAGAGTACTGGTGTTAGTTTTTGCAATAAAAAGAAGAGAGAAAAAAGCGTGCGTTTTAATAACCAATTGGGACTTCACTTCAGAGTAACACAAACTGGGACTAAAGCATGCAATTCCTAACACTAAAAACTGGTCTGAATCCCCCCCCCCCCCCACTCGCTTATATACCCTACAAAATTTACCTGCAATATTACATAGTATTTATTAAAGTCAATTATTATAAGTTCTTTTCATTAAAAACATGGAATTTACAAATGGATGAAAAATACAAATTTCACTACATAGACTTAGGTGTACAAGTGGTTTTCGTCAAGTTTCCGCACTCATTTTTCATCTTGAAAGCTTTCTCCCTGCAAAAACTTGGTGTGTCCTGCTGAAACTTGATATATCTACGTTGTTTTCAAGTAGTTTCCGCAACGAAAATTTGCTGAAAGCTGATCAAGTTTGCGCAAATTTCGGTTTGCAGAAACTGTTCTGTTTTAGTATGCACATTGCTACACTGATAATCTACACTTTTAAAAAGATAACTGAAAAAACTCGGACTAAATGCAAAGACAGCCTGTTACATGTATATTATAATTTGCGGAATGTCAGTGGCGTAGCTTTCATTGAGGCAACCGAGGCAGCTGCCTCGGTAAAAAAACCAAAAAAACCCACCTTTTACGTTGTTAAAATGTCGATAGCCGAGGCAGACCCCCTGCCTCGGTAATATTCGAACCCAAACTACGCCTATGAATGTGTTTTTCCCCTTTCGTTGTTAGTCTCACCCCCTCCCTTTGGAGGGATGGTGGTGGTGGTGGTGGTGTCCATTTGTACTAATGAAGTATCACCTATAAGGTGTCAGTATATTCTGGTAGATTATTGCAATATACATCAGTGGCGGATTTAGAGGGGGCGCAGGCGGAGAAATAAATGACAAAATCTTTTAATTTTTTTAATTACTTTATTGGGAGAATTTAATATTTTCCCCCAAAAAATCTTAAAATTTGGGTCATTTTATTAATTTCACCTTATTAAATTGATAGAAAATACATGTAGATCTAGTACAAATGACTAAATAGGAGAAATATTTCAAGCCCCATAAAATTTGTAAAACCCAGGAGTTTCCGGGGGCTTCGCCCCTTGGGCCCCAACCAGGGCTTCGCCATGGACCCACTGCCTCATAAAGTGGCGCCCCGTAACCACAATTCCTGGATCCACCCCTGTACATGTAGATATGAGGAGATACTGCCTGTATAAGTTGATAGCTCATCAAACGCACCTCCTGCGATGTGAAAGTGAAAATAGCTGCAATCCTCGCCGGCGGAATTATGGTAAGGTTCAATTTCAGCAACTATTTGCGACAATGTGCTCCACGAAGATTTCCTTAAAGATTACAATTATTCTAAATGAACCCTGTGCTTCCTAATCGCCGTAATGTAGTTCTTGTTCATCAGTGGCGGATCGAGAGGGTTGTAGTCACTCCACTTTACTTCCATAGTTTTAAACAAAACTGGTCATTTTACCAGTTTGCGATATTCACCCATCTTTGGGGCCGGGGCGGAATAGGCACAAACTTGGGTCGCAATCCGCTCATCCTTTAAACAATTCCTGGATGCGCCCTTGCCCACAGGCACCTTAAATATGGATATTACTACCACCACCTCCCCCCCCCACACCTTTTTTCATATTTTTTTTGGTGGGAATAATTTCTCTGAAATGTATGAATTCGTAGTCTATTTCATCCCTCTTTCGATTCATGTAATCGTTTCACGCTTTTTTTGTAAGCTTTAGAGATTGGCCTTCTACCGGTATAATAAAATTCATTTTATTATATACCAGTAGAAGGCCAATCTCTAAATACATGTATCCATACTTCCGGTGCCTGTGCCCTTGCCCGTGGAGAACAGTACGTAAAGTGTACTTGTAAATATATTACCATTTTGTTTGTAATGATATTTACGGGTGTATTCAATACCACCTCCTAATAAAAACACGGGGGTGGGGGGGGGGGGGTGGGGGGGTGGGGGTGGTATCGTATAGACTCTCATTATTATCATTACAGACAAAATTACCGGTTCCTGTGATTAGACAAATATTGATTTATATTCACAAAATAAAAATTAAATCAAAATCGGAACCAGGAAAGCTTAATTGATTCCCAACTACATGGAAATGGACATAAGATTTTAATAGTGATATTGTTTAGCTACAGTTCATAATGCATAAGATATAATTGCAAAAGTCTATCTGTTAGTTGGATAATGTCTTGTATACAATATAAGAATTTCATAAGTTAACATCAGGGACCTATATACTAACTAGTATATAGGTTAACATCAACACTGTTCCAAGTATCTGATTTAAATCATTACTTCTTTTTACTGGCTAACAATTTATATTTCTATTAATTTGTCTTGAAAATGAAAAATCCATCGTACCACTGGACCTGTTTATAAAATGAAATTGATCCAACTTCGCCCCAAAATCACAGATTAAACAGTGGCGGATCTAGACCTCACTTTGTGTGTGTGTGGAGGGGGGTGGGGGGGGGCTTTTTTGGTCAAGCAAAGGAGATATGGTTTTGGTATTGAATGTTAATGAAAATTGAAACATCCATACTTCTTCATTATACTAGCCCGAATATTTAGAAATAATTGTCAAAGTGCACAAATGATCTTACAAAGATTTGGCCTAAAAGCAAAATATGCTTGACCTGGACCATTTAAATTGGCTTTAAAAGTGTTTCAGGTGTTTTCCCCCAAAAAGTCACTAATATGATTTTAACAGATTTGAGATGACCTTATAGAAATTAACAAATTTTGCACTAATCAAAATTTATAATCCATAGTTTTGAAATGTTTGAGTGGAGTATGAATGGTTGGTATGAGTGATTATGTATCAATTGTACATCTTACCTTTAAAAGTATATATTATGATACACTTAATTTCTATTTGTACAAATAAATTAAAAAAAATTAAGCCTAAAAAAAAAAAATAATTTAAAAACATTATTATAATCTGAGGATTAATGTGCATTAAATTATACTTTGTTGTACAATATGAAAAAGGTACAAATTAAACAAATATTAGAAAGAGATTACATATCTTAATGGTAGTATAAGTTAACCACATTCACTAGCTGCAAAATTGTAGCTCTCTGAGAAAATATTGGGACAGATCTGTACCAATTAATATTTTCTCAAAGAGCTACAGTTCTGCAGCTATGCGTTCACACGATTATGAATTTCACAATATTTCATATGAATTTAAACGTAAAAATTAAAATGTATCCTTTGCCTTTGTATTGGGTGATGTATATTGCAACATAATTTTCAATGTTCATGCTGAGAATTGCTTTGCCATTATTTTCCAAATATCACCATATAAGCCTACAATATTACATATTATGTATCAAATGAATTATTTATAATATTGACTGAAATAGCATGATATGTTGATCATGACATGAAATGCTTATAAAAGTATTAGATGGCAAATTACAACTTCACAAAGTCATTCACCCAGTAATTGTAGATAAGGAACAATGAGAAACAAAGCCAGGGGCTTGCTGAGCTGTAAAGAACATCCAATGTGTATTATACACAAAGGGATTAGTTGGGGTAAAAGTCACAAGACAAAACCTGGGTACAGATATAAAAAAAATGGACAAAATGACCATGCAAGGACAAAGTCAATACTAGAAGTTTATTAAAGCATAATAACAAAATGTCACAGGACATAATACTGATTTTTATATAAATTCAAGGGGGAAATCTGTTCCTTTTGTAAAGTTTACAAAAATGCATGTGTAAAATATATGTTATATTTTTTATGAGATTGTTTTTCAATTTTAAACTATAGATTTTGATAATTATTATTATATGCTTATTCCTTTTATCATATCTATTGCAAAATATGAATTAAAATAGGATTTTCTTTTACTGATATAGAATACTAATAGGCTTTGTAATCATAAGGTTTACAAATTGCTACACAAGATCTGACATTTTTCACATAGCTTCTGCGTGCATGCATGTCATTTGATTCCATATCAACATATCAATTAATAAGCAAGATTCAAAATGTGAAATTACTTTGAACAAAAAAAAAAAAAAAAAAAAACCACAACAAAAAACTTGATGACTGATAATCCATAATATGCATGATAGTTCAAATTTTCTTATGAATATATATGTATATCAAATGATACGTCAGAACAATCAATTTGCTATTATTGTACGTACATGTATATGCTTTCATAATTTTGCTGTTGTGTGATAATGAAATATTGTCAAATAAAAAAAAAAATGTGAAATTACAATTTAGTGTCCTTAGGTTTGTAATCAAGAATGAAGGAGTAAATTATAACCCAGTGGTGGATCCAGAGGGGGTGCTGGTTCAGGAAATTTTGCTAAAATAAAGTAAAAATAACACATTTTGAGGGTGGACCCCCCTCCCTTGATAACCCAAATTAATGCTAAAATTCCCCTCTCTCAAAAATTCCTGGATCCATCCCTGTAAGCATTAGACAATCATTAATTTGTCATTCCATTATTCATAATTTCTTCATTGGACACCTGGAGGCCAACTCTCACATGTGTGTATATAGACATAATTCCAATTATTTTGAAAATAAAGAGGTCAAAGTACCAAATTGAATTCAATATAAAATATATAAAGAATATCTTATCATGGATATAAAGATTAAAACATTTCAATCATGTTAATTAATAGATTTTTAGGTCAATTGGTTCTCTCATGTGACCTATTGCTAGTGGTCAGCTTCTGTTGTGACAGTAAACAAAACATCAAGCTTGTAAATATCATGATTCCTAGGGTAGAAATTCTGACTCCAGGAGGAACCAAACTTGATATATAGTGTTTATGTGTAAAACATTTAAATTTAGATAACATCTTCCTTAATGCTATTGATGCTTTTAGGTAAAGAAGGAACAGGTAATTGTAAATTTCATGACCTCGATCAGTGATAATAATAATAAAATTTATATACATGCAGCCTTGTATAAAAAAGTTTATTACTCTAAGGTGCTTTACACAATCTGATTAAAATAAGATCTTTGATCCACTCCGTTATTGTTATGTCGTTACAATAAGATCTTTGATCCGCTCCGTTATTGTTATGGAGCGGATCAAAGATCTTATTTATAACAATAACGGAGCGGATCAAAGATCTTATTTTAATCAGATTCTGCTTTACAAGGGCAAGAAGAGGAATGCAACAATAAAATAGAATTAAATGACATTATGACAACTTATACATGTATCTGTAAATTAAATTATCAAAATAAAACACTATGATTAAGATCAATAGCTAAAAGTTGGTTGGTTTTTTGGTTGGTTTTTTTTGGTATTTGATAATTAAAAACACAGTTTATATATACATGTTAGAATCTAAAGGTTTTGATACTAGCTTTCAAATAGATGGAACCAAAATGGTCATAGTAATCACATGTCTTTATGATTTAAAAGAATCCTTCTTTAATTTTGTTGACACTAGAATATTATAAATGATGGATGCATTGTCAAGAAAAACAGAAAGAGATGTACAAAAATTGTGACGCTTGCAACTCCAGGGTTCTGATTCAAGGTCAGATCCAAATAGTGTTAAAAGTGTATATCAAGTTTATAATTGTGAAATGTTTCATCAGTATAGACGCTTTTGGGGGAATGAATTACACCTTATATTATACTTCTACTGAATATTAGAATTTAGCATATAAATGCATGCCTAGAGCAAGAAAAGTTACTGTATTATATAGATTTCATTCATATTGAGGTTAGTAATACTTTTAACTAAATAACTCAGGTGACTGGTAGGGTCAGTGTCTTGTTGATATTTTTGATGTGTGTATGTGTGTACGTGTATGTGTGCGTGTGTGTGTGAAATACAAAAAAAAATCCATAAAGATTTGTTTCAGAGTTTTGAGTAGTGATCAGTTTTAGCAATCATCAACAGCTAGGGTATGAATCTGTACACTCATCTTTGTTAATTTCTAAAAAGACTTAAATTGCATTTCAAAAGTAGTCAAGTGTTATGTGAAGGAGATTTGAGGAACATATGTTCCTGCTAAATGTGTGTGATCATACGTTTGGGGTGTCAATGGATGAAAAATCATCTGAAGATCGAAGTTTTGAAGAAATTGAAATACTTTTTTGAATATTAATCAATCTTATTTTCATTCTAAAATCATGTACTCAAAGGAATTTTCTTTCAATTACATATGTAAGTGCATTAAATTGAATTATTTTTCTATTTCTGACTTACATTTAAAACAGTTATGTTTGTCATTTTGTTTCTCAAAGTAGAAAATATTTTCATGTAGATTTTTCTTCCAAGATTATTATTCCTTAGATTTCAATTTAGAACATTCAAGTAAAAGAAAATAAGACTCTAAAAAAGGAGGTCTCCATGTGAATTGAGAGAAAGAAATGGAAATTATAAATTTTGTGGTGACATTAAATTTCATTTCATAATTTTGCCAGCTATAATAAGGTATGATATGAGATTCAGGGTGGTACATTTATGTGCATACATGTACCTTGTATCTCCAATTGAAAATTGATTGCTTTAAATCAATTTCAACATTATGAATATCCTACAAAAGTAAAACATAATGATTTAAAGTTTAAAAAACACATTGTTTCACTCCTGAAACCTTGACCTCACATGGATATATATTGGTATTTAGTGTTGGTAGGTTTTGGTTCTTTTTGGGTGGATTTTGGATAATGTAGTGAATTTCAGTTAGTTGTAGCACAGTAACATGGAGTGAGCTTGCTTGCTTCCTGATATCTAGTCAATCACTTTTTAAGATATTTGTTGACATTTTTGGTAGGAGTGTTTTATATGCTCACTATATATGTCATCTTCATATATAGATGTGTAATTGTTTGCAAAAAGAGGAGACATCTAAATTCCTAATAAAAATGATAATTACATTTAAATCATAATTGTGCACTTCATGTACTTTTTACATGCAAAATCATTTCATATAATTATATGGTTTTTGTACTTTCTGTCCATATCTGTAAGTCTGTCTGTCACAAAGTCTTAAATTGAGCATTAAAATGCTTCTCCTCCTGTATGGATTATCTGATAAACTTGAAACTTTGTACAATGCTTCATTGCCATTTGCAGATGTACACATTGTTGGGAGAGGATTTATTGTTATCCTAAAAGTTATAGTGGTTCGATCCAAGAGGGATGGGGGTGTAAAATAGCTTGTGACCATTTCTCCTAGTTGCAAACATATTGGAGAGTCTTGAAATTTTTTTTTATTATTTTTTTTTTTTTTTTTTTTTTTTTTTTTTTTTTTTTTACAATTACACTTGTACCTATTGTAGTTTTTAAGATATTTCACCTGAAATCAAAAAATCCCAAGGGATTTTGGAGGGATTTTTAATCCCACTTGGGGGATTTTCACTCCCACCAAAAATCCTATGGGAGAAAAAATATAATTTCTCCCATAGGATTTTAACTCCCATATTTAAATTTAAAATGGGATACAATGTCCCATAGGAGGAAATGTCCCATAATGAACATGAAATGGCAGTGAATATCCTATTTGAGCATGAATGGGAATAAATATCCCAAATAAAACACAGGATGGGGACTTTTATCCCATGAATATATTAATAAAGCAGAAAATTGTATCTTAAAGAGTGTTGTTTGTCATGATTCTTAAGAATGTACTTGCAAGCTAAGGAATGACATTAACTTTATATCTAGTAATTACACTCCTAAATTATGTAGACCTATACATGTGTTAATGGATAAATGTCTAAACAACATGAGAAATTAAATTATATTAGAGCTCTGCATTACTAAACTCTTTCCCATGCAATTTTAATTGTATACATATAACCCTATCACAAAAATATTAGAATAAAATTGAACGGTATTAAATTATGCAGTTAGAACACTAACTTATTTACATGCAGCTGTTCACATTCACTATTTACAACCCTTTACAGGTCTTCAGGTGTGAATATTCACAGGAACCGGTATTTCTATCTGTAATAATAATAGTAGGCCCTATGGTACCATCCCCAATGAAAAAAATAACCCAAAAGGAATGGCACCATTTCTTACTCAAAACTTCGCTTCAAAATAATTCGAAAATTCTGCTTTTATCGTCCCCACCCCAATTGTCATTCTGATTCAGTAATCCCAATGCTTTTATTAGGGGTGTGTGGTATATACCCCTACTCTTATCATTATGGGGTTCCTCTGATATGTTGTGGAATTTTGGAATAGCCTAGCTTACAGTTACAATTTGTTTACAATATATTAAAATTAGTGTTAATTAAGTGCTTACGGTGAAATCTGCTACTGCTAGATGATGCTAAGTTGTTTCGTGAACCGAATCAGACATCTCCAACAAGATTCTCGAAGATTTAACAACACAAGAATCATTTTACAAAATGCATGCTTCGGTCCATCATTCTCCCTCTGACAATCACATTCATTCTGAAGTCAAAGTACTTTCTCCTATACCTTAAAGCTGACATGAATTAATAAATACGTACACCTTTCTCATCTTATCCGCCATATTTCTTTCAGGTAGCCTAATTTACTCTTCCCGTATATACCCCAAATGTGATTGTCACACCTGAGTGATTTTTCTAGGTGGACTCGACCAGTGCACACCTCCGATAGAAATATATAGGGAATGAGAAACAAATAAAATAACATTTTAAAACATTATGCTTTGCTCAAAATTACAAAATATTGATTGTTTACTAATGCAACATTCTGGAAGTTTAGATAAGTTAGACAAAAATGCAAAAAAACAAAAAACAAAACAAAAAAAGAAAAGAAAAAAGCTTTTCTTGCATACTTGCAAGTGCATGCAAGTATTTGCATTTTCTAATAAAATAAATGCGGATAAATCATTTGCCAATTACATACTGATAGAATGGAATAGGCAAAGAGCATACAATATATTATTTATATCAATTCTTGCAAAATAAAGGTGCATGCCATATGCATAATATGCAATGCACAAGGTATAATCGCCAAAAAAGTATCAAATACGGGCGTCTATTCAACAGGTATCGGAGATGTGCACTTACCGAAAATATTAGATTCTCTTTATTCTGATAAATCCACGAAACAAAATGATAAACTCGATTTGTATCTCGTTAGAACTTTACAACACGTTGTCATTCCATTATACAGACTGCGACACACTTCACCCGTGCCAAACAGGGTGTCTTCAATCAGGGGAGATGTCAGAGTCGAAATTTTTTCCTGTATTGAATGCTTGTCTGGTCGAGGTTTTGCAGTTTATAGAAATCGGGAATCTAATATCTGGTTGGATATATTGCGTGCGCAATTCAAAATTTGTCGATGATCATAAACAAACTTGGATATACAAATAAGGGAATAATGATCGAAAATATACATCTGTGTGCAAATGCGTGTATTACATTTGCAATCCATAATAAACAGTTCATTATACACAAAGACACATATGAAAGGAAATTTCTAAACGAAAATATAGTTTTGTTGTCTCTTTTGGAACCACATAATTATTTACGGTCTCTGTATGTCCATATTAATTGAGAGAGAGAGAGAGAGAGAGAGAGAGAGAGAGAGAGAGAGAGACCGTCCTACTTCGATTTATAATATATCATTTCACAGAAGGAAAGAAAATTGATCACTTACATAAATGTAAGCTTACAAGCATTAAAAATTTCCAGCTATTTAACAATTTGTGATTGACAATATATTGGAAACTTACAGGAGTTGATGCTTATAATTGAATTCATTACAAATTTTTAAAAAAAATATTAGTTTGAACTGTCGACAATACTGACTGTGTATGTTAGAATAACGGGGGAAAAGTAAATTGTCAAAAAAAGTGGGGATAGCAGACCAGCCTTCCTGCCCACCCCAACCCCCTGTTTTCGTGCCTGAAACAACATATCAATTCGTGTCGAAAGAAATGTGCATATCTACATTTCATTAAATTCCAAAGGAGCTCGAATTTATGTGTTCCCCTATTAATTATTTTGTATGCAAGATTCGTTCCCGAATTTAGAATCATGCATTCAGTCAGAGCAGAAATGAATTCATGTTGAAGTACATCTAGTTTGAATGCAAATGTTGGGTTCCTTCTTTTAATTTCATCAGACTCATTAGAAACCCCTCTCCCAAACTATGCAGCTTTGTTTTTATTGATATTTAAATCGGTATAAATGAATCCGGATATAAATTATTTAATGTTTTTTCGTGATCATATAGATATTGATACTGATAATGAAAAAAGAAAATGTTTATACTCTTGCCTTCTGCATATCCTACTAATGCATTACAGTATATTGACATTCTATCATATCAAATAAAACCTCAACACGAATTTTACTGATTTATGCATACTAACATCTTATCGAATACATTTGAATTTGAAATTTCTACGTACAGCGGTATGGCCATTGCGCCAGATCTACGAAATGAAAATATTTATGAATCAATTACACTCAAGCCTCAAAGTAATCATTATGGCATGTTACAGAAACGTTAAAACACACAAATGCATGCATTCGATTTTTCTGAATACATGTATTTATGTATTCATGAATGAAGTTCCTACGCTTGAAAATATCTTGGTCTTTATGCATTTTGTTTTGTGATTTTGGTTTACCATTCCTTACACTGTGTAAATGAAGGAAAACTTGGTAAAGGGTGCAATTCTACATGTACCATACAATTAGTATACATGCATGTGTTGCAAAGCAAAATGTACATGTAATAACCATAGATGTATCGTCATTTTTCAGGGGGGGGGGGGGGGGGGGGGGGCAACAGGGGAAAAAATGGAAAATTGGATTCTTCAAAATTTCTTGCCATTCAAAATAAGAATTAAAAAAGATGAGGAAAACAGCAATAAAATAAAACAAAACACCCAAACAAACCAAGATGTTTTGTCCGATGTTCAAAGTTCTAATGTGGGGGTGAAGGGTTAAAGAGTCTTTTACTTTGACTGCCTCAATAATTCCCCCCTACACTTCATTTTCTTCAATCGTTGAGGGTCGGATGGGATGGTTAGAGTCCTCTACTATGAGTGCCTCATTTTCTTAATTGGTGGTGGTGTGTGTCTTCTACTATTATATCAGAACTTTCAAGCTGGGGTAAGTGGGGGAGGGGTTGTCACTCAATGTATCTTTTATTTGTATTACAAACTAACAAAAAATGGATATTGTTATTAAAGATGGGTGACAGACACTCTTGTCCTCTCCCCTTGATGTTTGATAACGACGCATAATATGATATACTCGATTATTACATTTTGCATTAGTACAATTTGCGTCGAGTTCGACGCAGAATGTAATAACGCAAAATGGCATAGATATATAAGATCTATTGAGCGCCAGATTAGCATAAAATGAAGTAATTGAAAATAACATTATTTAAAAATATGTTTAATTTTTAATTATTGCGTGCTTTAAATGAATCAAATAAATCTGTATTATCAATTAATGAGAGCAATATTGAGTTACTAGTACTGTTCTCTTTTTATTGAATTAACGATATCATTTGTCTTGATAAGAGCTCGATTATTACAAGATTCTCTCTCTCTCTCTCTCTCTCTCTCTCTCTCTCTCTCTCTCTCTCATCCCATACACTCATACAGTGTTGTATATGCAAATTTATGTACCTAAATGATTTCCTGATTTATAAATCTGCAATACTCTGACCAGTAAATCATATGGTAGAAGGATTCATGCACAATACAGAGTAAATATTATACTCTGATACTTCCCCTGATTGAAGATAGCTGATCGGCACGGGCTAAGTGTGTCGCAGTCTGTACAATGGACAATGTTGTTTACTGTTGGAATGCAAATGGAGTTTATCGTTTTGTTTCATGGATTATGCAAATAAAGGGAGTTTTACTACTACTTAGGGTATTTTCGACAAATGTACACGTACATCTCCGGTCCTTTACAGATATTACGAGTAGGCCCAGGTAAATAGTCGTCCGCATTCGATGCGTTTTCATGGCGAGCATGCATGCCATTTTTATAAGTACAGTAGTATTTATGTCTTTGCCTTTTACTTGAAGTAATTGTGAATGGTATAGATTGTATACTCTTTGCTTATTCCATTTTATCAATAGATAAAAGATGAAATATTTCTCCGCATTTTTGTATAGTTGTGACTTATTTACTGCAAATGTACGCACGTTCACGTAAAGAAAAGACATTATATATATATTTATCCAAATATATATATTTAGAATGATTTACTACTGTATGATATGTTTATTATAATTTTGAGCACTCCGTGGTGTTCCAAAACGTGATTTCATTTCTTCTTGAGGTCCTATAAATTAGTATCGGAGATGTACGTGTTATCTGTCGAAGCTACCTGCATAGGTAAATCGAAGACACTGATGTGAAGTGAAGCGTAGCAAAGCTCGTCCCCTTATATACCATGCGAACCCTGATACATATAACAATAGAAATTCCAACTAATATGGCGGATTAGCAGAGAAATATGGCGGACATATAGAATTATACTATATTTATTAATTCATGTCAGCTTTAAGCGTCAAAAAGACTTTGACAGGTAAATACGAATAAACGGTTAACAGACATCTCGACCCTAAGAAAGTTCAGTCCTGGATGTTCTAGTCCAAAAAGAAGTATGACCCAATCTTATGCATTAATTTATTAAATTTCCGGTTGAGCAACACCCAAATCCTCTAGAGACATTGTTTACAGTTATATGACATTACCTAAATGTGTGACACAATATTAATCCACCCCTGCTCAAAGGGGCATAAGCACCGAGCATAGACCTAAATGTTGCAGCCCTTCACTGGCAATGGTGACGTCTCCATACAAGTGAAAAATTCTCAAGCAGGACGTTTACGTTTTTGTTTTGTTTTTTTAAATTTTGTTTTCATTTTTTTAAATGTTAAACATGAAAAGTATAACTGAATCTGTGTTCACAGCCAAAATTTTAACCTTCTGGATGCAGGAATAAAAGCAATATTTTAGCCTTCATTCTGTGTCATGTAAACAAAGACTGGAGTCTTTTTATGTTTACATTTAAGGTGGCTCACTACACTGGAAAATAGTTTCTCAAATCAGTACAAATTGATTTAATATTTTAAAAAAGATCTGATGATATACAATAAGTGTGTATGCCAAAAACAGCAAAAAATGCAAATTTGGATAAAAACATGATTTTCAAAAATATTATTTCAACACATGAACAAAAGACTGGTGGATTTGAGCTCAAGATCTGTAGTTCACCAGCCCAATGCTCTCTCTCTCTCTCTCTCTCTCTCTCTCTCTCTCTCTCTCTCTCTCTCGCCCAATGCTTTATTAATTAACCACTTAGCTATGGTGTTATAGACGAATAAATCGATCGATACAAATACTTTCCCAAAACATTTAAATCGCCATCTTGTAACATAGTGTCATAAAGCTTTAGTGTAATGAGTACCTTAACAAACCAGTGAAATGTTTAATTTTGTAATTGAATTTTCAAAGCATCTTTACTTTGTACATGCAATTTTACAAAGATTATTCAATAAAGGGTAAAAAAAAAAAACAACACTTAAAATAATTGTTTTTGATCCACTGTAGATTTTAGGAAAATATTAGATTCCTGGGTCAGAGAAATCTAGACATCATTAAATAATAATGAAGTAATGTTGGTGCATGTCTTGTGAACATAAAATCCCATCTTTTTTTGTAAAGGGTTTATTTGTATCCTTAATAAAAGGGTTGGCGAAACTCCGGACTTTTGTCGTGTCCAGAGTTAAATGTCGCACTGTTCTAAGTAAATGTGAATTTTATACACAGGATCACATCCCTCATATTATCCTTCTCATCTCTTTACCAACTTAAATGTTTTCACAGTCGTAACAGGTATTAAATATGACTTTATAAAGAATAAATCATAATTGAAATACGTGAGTTGAAGAAACAAAAATCACAGAGAAAAGTAACTTCTGTAATTATCACATTGTCTTGTTCACAGAGTTTTCAACGTGTATAAATTCCCCAAATGTCTAGGTATAAGAAATAATTTCATGATTCATTTTGAAGCAGTTTTGGTGTTTTCAATATTCGTATGAACATGACACAATTTTGAATAAAAAACAATACAATGATGTCATTGTTCAGTGGGTGAAATGATGTTTTGTTATCATTTTTATTTGTTCTGGATTACCCTAGCCCGGATCAATCGACGAGGTGATAGTTGTTTTTCACGGTCTTGATTGTCTTTTGTTGAAAGGATTGAAATATGAAGAATAAAAAGTTGGGGGGGGGGGGAAGAGATTTATTCTCATAATGACAACATAGTCGCAACATGTACATGCAATTTTGAATGTTTGCTTTTAGAAGGGTTAAATTATTACACTTGGAGAAAAAACAAAATTCCTAAAAGGACGACCTTCCATTTTATTGTAGAGTTATAAATTAATTGCCAAAATTAGAAGAACAAAGGGAATCTGATAAAATGGTAAAACTTTCTCTGCATCCACACGTGAAAGACTTGGATGAACAACGTTCTGGATGAAGTTGACCCACAATATAGGTTTTCTAATGACGTCATTGGATTTTCCCAGCATTTTTTCCTCCACGAACAATACCCACACTGAATCTTTCAAAATGTTTTTCCAATGCATGTTTATCAATACCTGATACTTTTTTTAAATCAATCGATCGGCTCTATGAAGTTTCCGGAACCTTCCGACTCCGGAATGAAAGGTCACCGGAAACCTTCGAACACTAGATGCCAGAGATCCGGAAACATTTAGACTCCAGATGGCAGGGGTTCCGGAAACCTTTATACTCCGCGAGGGCCCTCCGGGGTCCTTCGATGAACCGGGTATCCATGAAAACACAATTTCTTTGTTTTGTCCATACATTTATTCATTTTTATCGTGGGGCTCAGGAGATGAAACGATGCTGACAGATACAGGACCTTCGATTACCTAGTAGAGGTACCTAAAATATTTGTAAACTTGGAGAAAGATTTTAATCTAACTTCAACATGTATTAACATCATGGGTGATAACAACAAAAACAAAAGCATTTTGAGTGATTTATTACGATCATTCTCAGACGTTGTACGAACCCCTACAAAACACAGAGAAAACAAATCAAGCCCACACTGTCCAACAATGGATAAAAATGCTCATAACATTGTCGTGCAACTCCCTATCATTCCTGCTGATAAATCTACCCCGTTTCTCAAGTATACCGTATGAAAACCCAACCTTTGGTCAGCAAGCAACACGAAATACATATTTACTTCTCGCCAGGTAGTTATATCGGATGAGGACGTCCTTAGAATAGCGACATCTGTAAAGCAGTCGCTGCACGACGACACACCGACGCTTGTGTCGATCGAAGCAAACGTTGGTGTTTCAACCCTTGAAGGAGAAGATTCATCAACATTTAGAAACGGAAAACTATAAACTGTTCCAACAAATTGACGAGATGGAACAGTGTGGTCGGAGTTCGCGCCACGGGAGTAGCTGAAAAGCAGGGCGAGGATACTGCCTCACTTATCCTGGACATAACAGGAAAGAAGAGTTACACTCAGACGAAATCATAAACTCACACAAAGTCGATAATCCAAACAAGCGTAATGCAGGTCTACGTCAGTTCATAACCAGGCTTCAAAGTGTCGACGTAAAATTTCCGCTTGGTGAAAAGTTACCGCAAGTTGAAAAAAAAAACTCGCGAAACGAGGACTGTCTTCTTTAACGAGGACCTTACTAAACATCCCCACCTGATCAACTAACGATAAAATCCGTGTCCGTGACAAATCTGACAAAGTGCATGTTATCTACCCTGAGCCGTACCAGACCCTTTTTTGGAAATATTCCTTAGGTTGTCATCAATTAAACTGTTCTGAACACTACTTACTTTGAATTTTATTATGTCAAAAATCGTTTATTTGATTATATCCCACATGCAGTTTCTTGTTCACTTCAACCGCCTGTATACAATCATTTACATGCATGCATTCTTTATTCTGTATATATGCTTCTTTTTCTTTCCATCACCATGTATATCCTTTCCTAAGCACATTTAACGAATGAGGAAACTCAACTCCCTTGTACGCACTGTCCTACTACCCTTTATCTATTTGAGGAACAATTATCCTCCGTTCAAATTTACTTGCATCATTCAAATATTATTTCTTTAAGTGTTGTGTGCATACTCACCTAACTCGCGTTATTATATGACTATTTGCAATTGCTTTCCATTTATTTGCATGCATTCATTTACTTTATAATCTTAAATTGCATTACTACCATGCAGGACGTACTCATTTGATCTGTTGTACTATTTGTATGTGATTTTGTCTCTCTTTTCTTCCATACCCTTTCGTTTAATACTTATATTCAAACCTCATGTGCATTTTGTCATGCGACCAAATTAATATATTTCAAATCTTTAGAAATACATGTACTAGTAGTTAAACCATTAGCAGTAAACATTTTTTTATGATTGCAGCCACTTATTTTCAAATTATATGTGCACCACAAACTAAATAATGGGTGACTCAAGTGGACAATACTGGGATGCAATCGGTCTTTTCTACTCATCAGGCGGGGTATTTACGAAAAACCAGCATCTTTTGTGTTTCCATTTACATGTCTTGTGCATTTCCTCGCGCATATTTTAAAACTACTCACTCACTGTGTGAAATTCATTAAGCTTAGATCTGTGTTTATCAAATCTTACTTTCATTTTTTGTTTCACATTTCCTTTTGTTAGTCGGCAGCGATATAGAAATGAATCCGGGTCCTACTATTGAAAATGCCCTTGATATTTTGCAGAATTATGAATATCATAAGCATTAGACACCAATCAGGTCATTTAAAATTTCTTGTTCATGATTTCGATATTTTATGTTTTACTGAAACCCATCTAGATAATTCCGTGAGCAACGATATCTTACTTATTGATGACTTTAATGATATAATCCGCAAATACAGAAATTGTTTTGTAGGCGGTGTTATGATAGGCGAAGATCACGATTAGTGATGGAAATCGTAACTCCCGCAAAGAATACAAAATTAAGAGTCGGGCAAACACGGACCCCTGGACATACCAGCGGTGTGATCAGGTGCCTAGGAGGAGTAAGCATCCCATGTCGACCGGTCACACCCGCCGTGAGCCCTAAGTCTTGATGTATATGTCAAATGAAATACGCGCTATAAGACACCAAGAATTTGAGTCCGCCGATCTTAAATGTATATGGATTGAAATAGAAAACTCCACGTGTAATTATGATCTTTGCTGTGTCTAGAGACCTTCGAGTTTCGACAGCCCTTTTGGATCAAACTCTCATGGAGTTTAGATAAAGTTTGCATATAATCTGACAAAATAAACATAGAAGACGATTTAAATGTACATTTCCTTAATGCTCCACTATCACACAATGCCCGTGAAATTGTTTCCATACACAATTTAGTAAACAATATAACTGACGCTACACGGAATCGAGTACTGCTTGACCCAATACTGAACTCTACAGACATTCAATCGTGTGAAGCGGTTGAGAATAGAATCCTCGATTAGCGATCATCTCGCTTATTTCGAATATAAATTACAATCGCGCGTCGTGCGTGCCCAACTCTTAATTTTGTATTCCTTATGGAAGTTATGAAATTGATCACTGTTCGTTATAGTCACCTTTTCATTATAAACGAAAGACGACTCTGATTGGTCCGCTTTTCGAAAATTTCGCATCTCGGTTAATAATATGGAAATACCATGCGATATTCAACTATTACGATAGTATTGAAACCTATTTAGACGAATTCAAGCAAAGGAAGGCAACAGTAAGATGTATTGAAGGTTGATGAAAAACTCATATGATATGAAATTATCAAATGAAATATATCCAATACAAATTGATGATAACAATGTATTCTGATATTGACAAAATGAAAGCTTTGAATGCGTGCTTCTCATCCATTTCTACAATTGATGACAACAACGAAACACTACCAAACACGTACAGTTTAAGTAGTGGCTCTCTAAGTAACATTTTTATTGACGAACAAGAAGTAGTAGATATCATCACAATACTTGTAGTCAATAAAGCTACTGACCCAGATTGTAATAGTCATGAGATGTTGAAATCAACTAAATGCACCGTTCCTTCTAATCTATGCTATTCAATAGGACGTAGTCAGCAGATATGTTCCTATCATTTAGGAATATTGCTCATGTCATTGCTCTTGTTGTAAAGGAAGACCCATCGATAGTATCTAATTAATGACATGTCTTGCTGTTATCATGCATTAGTAAAATTATGGAGATAATCGTTTTCAAAACATGTACATAACTATTTTCATAGTAATGATTTATTTCATCGATATGAAGCCAAATTCTGACCAGGATATTTTACCGTTTATGAATTATTAGAAACGTATCATGCGAGTCGTAGTATCGTACAAGGTATTGATGAAAAAAAAAATTCATGGTATGATATTCTGTGACCTTTCAAAAGCACTTGATAGAATATGACGTAATGGTCTCATTTTTAAATTACAAACTTATGGTGTATCTGACAGTGGTTTAAAAGTTACTTACATGTATGCCACAGATCACAAAAAGTAATATGTATAGACCTTTTATTGTCAAAATTTGATATATTTGCTGGTGTAACTCAAAGTTCTGTCTTAGGACCTTTACTATTTTTAATCTATGTTAATGGTGCTGATGTAAGTGTAGACTATGTGCTGATGATAATTCACTTCAGCAGTCCTCATATAATATTTTGGATATTGAATTTAAGATTAACCATGGTTTACATGTATTCGAAACATGGGGAGATAAGTGGTTACTCAACTTCAATCCATCCAAGACTAAAGTTGTTTATCTTTCAAAGAAAGGTGCGGAAGTGTGTTCCGGTCTATCGTCATTTGGGTTTATCATTGTCATATAACCTCAGTTGGCATTGATTTCATAGTAAACGAAGCTCATAAAAATAGGGCTTTTAAAAAAAGCTCAAATTCAAAATTGGTAGAAAACATCTGTCAAAATTGTACATAGCATTTATTAGACCTACTCTTGAATATGCTTCAATTGTTTGGGATGGCTGTTTACGATACTGGCAAGCGTGCAAAGGTACATATATCTGCAGGTAGAATTGTTACTGGTCTTCCCATTTTTGCATCTAGAGAATTCCTTTGTTCAGAAACAGCCTGACAAACTTTACAAAGTGGACTTATATTACAAAATTGACTACCATGTGTGAAGTTGACTATAATGTTAAAAAATTACAAACAACTTTGCAATTTATATGTAAATGGGGTATAATCTGACTTAACATACCCGCGCATATGAACTTTTTAGTGATTGAACGTGTCCCCCCTAATTTTGTAAACAATAATGGATTTTTCTGTTGTAAATTACCAAGGTCTTTTAAGAAGCATTGTATCAAAGTACCAAACTATC
This sequence comes from Ostrea edulis, assembly GCF_947568905.1. Lineage (NCBI taxonomy): Eukaryota > Metazoa > Mollusca > Bivalvia > Ostreida > Ostreidae > Ostrea > Ostrea edulis. The sequence goes on from NC_079167.1 coordinate 93,945,305, forward strand.
AAAGCTGTATGATATAAGTTGAATCAAACTTTTACAACACTGAACAAAGTTTTTACTGATCTAAATATTTTGATCATCAAAAATATCATTTTATTATACATAATTATCTTTTTTTTAAATAAAGTTTGAAAAGAAACTTTTTACGAAAACATCGGCATTTTACTGTGATGTATATTAAATCAGACTATCAACGTTTATCTAAAATAAATCAAACTTTCGGGACAGTATACACACATTTTAATATACGAAACAAAGTACATGAACTTACTTTGAGAAATGCAGGTTTGCTAATGCAAGGTGAAAATAACGAACAGTGGTCAATCTCATAACTCCTACAAGCAATACAAAATAGATAGTTGGGCAAACACGGACCCCTGGACACACCAGAGGTGGGATCAGGTGCCTAAGAGGAGTAAGCATCCCCTGTTGACCGGTCACACCCGCCGTGAGCCCTATATCCAAAGTTTTAATCTAATATATCTGAAGTACAGTATGTTGTAGTTAACTTAGATTTTACAAGTACATGTATTCGCAAAACTTTTACGATGATAAATCTTTTTTGTGTGTGTGTGTGCTATAGTTAAGTCAGAACTTTCTCTACACAAACCATTTCTTCTCTAGAAAATTAAGGTTCTTACTTTCATTAATCAAAGGTCGAATATTTTCAATAGAAATAAAATTGTCGTCAAAGATTTTAAAATTTTGGAAATCAAAACTTCAATTAAATAAAATTAATTACAATATCATTTTTCAACTACAGCTAACTCAAGTCTCAAAGTCTTCACTATAGTCAATCATTGTCTAATTGTACATGTGCTATAACAAATCAAACGTTTCAACATTTCACTGTCCAGAGTCAACCGAAGTTTTATTATAGTAAATCAAGATTTTAATGTATTTGAAAAGTTAATCAAAGGATATAGGTATATTCTTTAAACGATAATGAAGGAATGGAGCGCCTATCAAATATTCAGTTATTTTAAATGTTTGTCAAAGTATCATACCTTTTAACTATTATCATAATAAAAGATTCACTTTGATATTAAAATATTCACAACAGTAAACAAAGTTTTTACTACAGTAAAAACTTTTACTCAGTAAAAGAAGTTTTTACCACAATAAATTAAAGATTTTTTTTTCAAAACCATTGTTTACTGCAGACTAGTAAATATTGGTGAAATAACTTTCAAAATGCTTATTATTGTAAATCAAATTTTCATTGTACATGTACTGTGCCAAATGTAAACGACGTTTTTTTTTATAAATTTCTTCTGTTCATCGGAATGAGAATACTCTCTGTCAGATACAGGTATATCCAGCGTAACATTAAAATAAAATAAGTGTCAAGTTATCTGATACGATCCGCTCCATCGATGATCTAACGAGGAATAAAATTATTTTCTCGGTGTCACTGCACGCATTTGTTTTACAGGATTGAAAGCTTTTGTCATCCCGTGAATGACATGCACTTTACCGTAACTCCGTTCATTGTTTTACCCTATGTTTATTTACATTAAGAACGACAGAAATCACTGATGTGTGAAGGTTATTTAAATGTTGCGTTTTAAAAGTCTCAGAAAGGAACCCTAGTCTTTTGGCCTTTGTTGTATTGGAAACCCAAACGGGGAACGGAAAAAGGCCGATAAAGGACCCTTTGTAATTCTTCACAGTGCAATTCATACATTGACGATTAGGAATCGCGTTTCTTTGTTGTCTGGGACAATACCCTCATTGAATCTGGCATGGATTTTCCAATTATTTTTAGTTTTTTCCATTGTTGTCAAGAATAATATGTTCATTATTTAGTCCCCCTAAACAATCACTTTGATCTTCGATCCAACGATCTCATAAGTAAGTCAAGGATGTCGTGTAACCCCATCTATTGTTCTCGAGAACAATATCTAAAAATAACCAAGAATGTCATATGACCCATTCTATTGTATTCGAGAAAAATAGACATGGGTTTTTCCAACTATGTTTAGTCATCCATTGTCCTTAAGTAGGTCAAGGTTGTAATATGACCCCTTCTATTGTTCTCGAGAACAATGGGTCTATTGTTTACCCACCCCATACAGACGCCTCACCAATATGAATATTTGGGTTATAAAGTAGAGGTGCATCAGTAGCAACATCAGACTCTTTACTAAGGTTATGCAATGTAAGCCATGATTTAAATACATCTATCCAAAATTTATTTTTCAATGTTTTCAAGAATATTGTAATGTATTCAATTCCGCAGTTTATTGATTTGCTGAAGTTCAATTTTGGAATAAAATGTTCCATCCCTCTATTTGAAAACATGAGATATCTTATCCAAAACAATTTCATAGATGCAATGAATACCATTAAGTTTACCATTTTTAAACCCCCATCTTCATGTTTTTTAACAATAACTTAATTTTATCGATCTTTCATGCAACCCCTTTAGGGAAATTAACATGAGACGTTCAACACCTTCTTTTATTTCATCAAGCTATTACAGACGCCTATACTACTTTGGTGGAAAACCATTTTATAATAAACAAATGTTTGACAGCGGCATCAGACAACTTAATGATATAATCAATGAAGATGGTTCATTATTGGTTTTGAATTGTTTTGCAACACTTATTCAAATACAAAGATTAATATTTTTTAGAATATAATAGCAATATTCATGCTGTTAAGGCTTGGGTGAAAACTTGTGGATGTGACAACACTATCAAAAAGCTCACAAATCCATTGGTTATGTCAAATATATATACAGTGTTGAATGCAACAAATCAAAACTTTTTAATGCAATTCTAAATCAAAATACCTCAATCACATCAGGAAATACAAAATGGAGTGAGCTTTTAGAAGTTAACACTAAAGAATGGAAAATAATTCATAAAATACCCTTCAGAGTGACAAAAGATAGCAAAATCCAATGGTTTCAATACAAAATTATAAACCGAATCTTAGCTACAAACTCTTTTTTTATTCAAAATCCCCCCAAAATGACTCAAAGTGCTGCAATCATTGTCATTCTGAAGAGGAAACAATAGAACATATTCTGTGGGAATGTGATTATTATTATTATTATTTTTTTTTTTTTTTTTTTTTTACAATTATTCCTAACAGAATTTGAACATTTTCTGGAAGATAAGACTGATTTACTTATAGCTATTTTAAAAAAAAAAAAACCACAAAAACTTTTATTCTTGATTTTACTAAAAATAATGGTATGATACAAAATACTATTGTCTTATGGCTTAAATACTATGTGTTTGATGCCCAATGGAATCGATGGAACCTTCTGTTTTCTTAGCTTCTCTCTCAAATCCCACAAACCTTCAGCTTATGCTTTGTTTCTTTTTGTTTTGTTTTTTGTATTCTCTCTCTTGATATAATATTAATGTATATCTGATGTACCGGTATGTGCACAATTGTTTTTCAAAAGTTATTGATTCCGACACTCAACAATTTTTCAGTTATCTGGTGGCACCCAGTTTTTTATGATGGAAGAGATAATCCAGATACAATGTACCTGGGAAGAGACGTTTTAGACTGTAGTAGTACAAAATATTAAATATTTGATACACTCGTAACATGTAACTGTATACTTAGTATTGGGGAATCCTACAGGTAATTAAATGTCAAATACGCAATAAGAGTATAAATATGGATGAAGGTCAGTTCTACGTCACGGAGCTCCGATTAGGGAAAAATCCCGCTTTGGTGCAACACCCTCTTTAGATTTTCTAAATGAAAATGTAAAACGTTCAAAAACATAGAAGAAAATATGTCTACATGTATATCTCCATGTTATACACAACAGCAAAAAAAAGTTTAATTCTTTTCTTGTGCTCTAGCGTTTTTACTCGATGCAGATTTTTACAAGTGAGGGGGGGGGGGGGGGGGGAGTTACCACCACATCAATAATCAAAACTACGCAAATGTACATTGCTAGATCGGGGGCTTTCGGTATCTTGAACTATACTCTGAGATATAGATGTATGGGTAAATATGATGCAAACGACTGTACAGTGCATATGATGCAGACGATATATAATGTAAATATACCTGTACTTTGTTGGAAATGTCTCGTATTGACGCTTGAATAACCGATGTAATTACGCAGAGCTCATTTTCTAGAACAATTTTTCTAAACCCTGTTGTTATCCAGCGCTCTGTTGCTTTTTGTAGTAAGCTCAGTGTGGTTTTCAACGTAGCTGGTCTAGTACAATATATGATAACGTCATCCTAATAACTGCCCGGAAGTACGATTTCGTTATTTCTCGCGAGTCACATGACAAGACTCTCCGACCCTATTCCGCCAAAGCCTGATTAAAGACAAAAGTAAAGGGGGTGGGTCTGTAATGAACTAATCTATTTTCGTCACAGACCAGTTTCACTCTTGTTTTTCTTTCTTTCCTCTCGTAATGCAGGGTAAAGTTCTTTCCCTCAGCCGGGAATTGCTCTGTAACGGCGTTCTGTTTTCCCTTAAAGTTTTTTGTAGAGCGTTTAATTGAGAGAACGTCATCTTCATAAATAAACCTGGCAACAAACGGTCGCGGCTTATCATCATGACTCGTCGCCCCCATGCGATGTGCATTAAGGATGTCTATTCTTCTGTCTATCCTCGATCATTTCGTCTCTGATTAATTTCTGTAACTTCTCTTTGCAGCTCATGGTCTGCTATTCCTGTGAACACAACGTTTCTTTTCACAGAGCGACACTAGACATCTCCTGGGCTTGGGAGTTTTAGTTGACGAATCTCGTTTCTTTGGGATTTAGCTTCCTTGCAACTTTTCTAAAACTGTCATTCCTTTAACACACTTATCTGATTTAGGTTTCAGTTCTTTGTCCTCGTAAATCTCTCTCGAAGCTGAACCTCTTCAGTCTTGTTTTAATACCGCTGTAAACCTATGCATCTACTCTGACTATCTTTCCGTTCATTAATAAACTCTTCCTGTTGATCTCTTCTATCGCAGTTTTTGTCACAATTTTATTTTCCTCTATCGTGAATGATCTGGAGTCCATTTTTTCCATTAGCTCGAGGAACTTAGGTATCAATATACCGGAATCATTGTTTGAATGCATGTTCTATTTCACTTTCCTTTCCATATCTTACATTCCGATAGGATAGCAGATGTGGATGTTTCCAACATGACCATTTTACCTACGCTCGTCACCATAATGGTCAGAATTGAATCCTGTGGAGATCCAGGTAAGAATAGGTCTTCAGTACCCCTTGCTTGTCGTAAGAGGCGACTAAATGGGGCGATATTTCAGATGAGACCGCAAAAACCAAAGTCCTGTGTCGCAGCAGGTGTGGCACAATAAAGATCCCTCCCTGCTGAAATGTCGTAAGCGCCGAGCATAGTCTTATATTTTGCAGCCCTTCACCGGCATTAGTGACGTCTCCATATGAGTAAAAAATTCTCTAAAGGGACGTTAAACAATATTCCATCATCAATTGCGCCGCAGTCCGGCACAAACGATACAGGCTTAGAACAAACGATACAGGCTTACAACAAACTGTATAGGCTTACCACAGACGGTACAGGCTTAGAATAAACGGTACAGGCTTAGAACAAAGGGAAAATGCTTAGAACAAACGGTACAGGCTTAGAACAAACGGTACAGGCTTACAACAAACGGTGCAGGCTTACAACAGACGGTACAGGCTTAGAATAAACGGTACAGGCTTAGAACAAAGGGGAAATGCTTAGAACAAACGGTACAGGCTTTGGAACAAACAGTGCAGGCTTAGAATAAACAGTACAGACTTAGAACTAAAATACTCAACTCATGTCGTTTTAGACATTTTCATTCCCTCGTTCGAGAAACACACTGTAGCCATAGTGAACACATCGCGCTCAAGTTTATTCAACTAACTGCCAACGCCTGTCGCGACACGGGACCCCCGTCTTTAAGGTCATATCCGTAAGACACATGATTCTCATTTACAATTTATGTATAAATGCCAAGTGCTTGACGAAGGAGCAATTACAACTAGTACATGTATCTAGGTTAACATTTAAGTTTGACAAGGTCATGTCACGAGCGGGGCCCGAACTCACGACCGTCCAGCTACGAAGCAAACGCTTTACCACTGAGCTACCTTGACCGGTACACGTATCTCGTGAGTAAGCCTCTCTTACAAAGGTATAATATGTTTGGACGGACAAAGACCTTGTGATAACACCTTTGATCACGATTGATTGATTTTATATTGTTTAACGTCCCTCTCGAGAATGTTTTTACTCATATGGAGACGTTGCCGGCGAATGGCTGCAAAATTTAGGCTCGGCGCTTACGGCCTTTGAGCAGGGAGGGATCTTTATCGTGCCACATCTGCTGTGCACCCTCAGTTGTTGCGGTGTTATCCGGAGGACCGCCCCATTTAGTCGCCTCTTACGACAAGCAAGGGTACTGGAGACCTATTCTAACCTGGATCCCTACGGAACATTTAAACACTGTTACACGTGCTACATACTTGTACAAGTGGGAGCAGCCATACGACGGATAAAGTGGTTGCTAGGTGTATACGAATCGGGCAATGCAACGTCAAGAGCTTGTTATCATATATTGATATAATTGTACATATGTGGTGTAATGGAATATGTTATAAAACCAACAAGGTAAACTTTAGAAACCCGTCATTATAAGTACACAATATTACTGACATTCCGGTGTAGACAGAAATATTGCATTTTGATACGATTTTTAATACAGCTTTACAGACAAAATCTCTAACACGGAATTGGGATTCCTTAATTAATAAATGAAGTTCTCGAAATACTTGACAAAAATTCTCAAGGGACAGTGCACCATTGCTATGTGAGATATCTGATTACACTATTGTAGAAGCAAAACTTTGACGACTTCGGTTTTGAATAAGTGTATTATTGCATCGTAGCGACTGTCTTGTGTCATAATTGGCTTCCATTGACATGCTGTGCGAACCTGATATCGGTCATACGTATATAAGCGCAGTGGTCATCCTTGAATTGTAGAATACTACAAGCGATATCGATAAATGGTACAAGGATAAAACACCCATCAGATACAAGTGAAATTACTTTACACAGATATGGAAGAAGATTGTGTTAACATGACTGATTCAGGGAAAGTCAATTCGTCTACTACACTGTTTCATAATGAGTTAACGAGTGCCACCATACACGCGCATTGGAAGAGCTACCCCCCACTACCATATTCGTTACACCTAATGGTAGCTGTTTTGGTATCCTTGTGTGCTTTTGCAGCCGCCGTGGCCAATCTTTGGGTGTTGGGAATATTTATCAGGTAAGAAAGCTTAATGAAGGACTGAGACAGCAGGATGAGTTTATTTAACAAATTAGATTTCAACTTTCCATGTAAATTTCAGATAGTTTTCAACTTATCCGATGAAGAAAAGTTTGAGCCATACGTAAATGAAAATTAAGTAAATCTATTTTCTTCTTTTCATAAATCTGAATTTCTTACAGATTATACAGAAACAAGAATTTGCTTCTCGAGCTCTTTAGTTTATACATGATAATATATATTTACATTCACTTAATATTTTCTTTTATATTTCTTTTAAAATTTACATTGCTTTCATCTTCGACTATGAAGTTCTATCCGGATTTGTGTTACTACCTGTCTTCTGCCCCGTTTAAACTAACGAATGGGGCAGAGATACCATATGTCAGTACTTCAGTCTAGTCTATATTTGTATGCTCCCCGAAAAATTTCGAGGTTAAAGCATTATCCAATCAAGAATCAGTTCACGTACCGTCCATTTTAATGAAAAACCAAGGATCTATGGCCGAGTTCATTTACATTCCCTTTGTTACCTTCATCGCCCGATAAAACAACAAAGAAAGCATTCTATTGTTTAAAGGGGCATTACCTTGGAAGATGACTAATAAAAACATTTATTTTATACAAAAACAAGAGAAACCTAATAAAAATACGTTAGATAACTGCTTGTAGTGTAAAGAAATATATTAGGAATCAATCCCCAAAATTTTACATTCATGTGCCTGCTTTGAAGTTCAAAAGGGTTTGAAATAATTAAATACTGGTATTATCACTGAAATATATAATATAGAGCAATTTTCATTGAATTTAATTTTTGGCGACAAAATGACTGCTAGTCCCCCTTTGAGTAATCCACGAAATTCAAACTATCAATATTATTAAAGCATAGCAAGTCCACTAAAAAAGCTATATATTATAACTGGATGGTTCATCTTTATACCAAGACAGTTACAGCATAGTCTATCCGCTTTAATTCACATATGTAGATATAGGACTGGCGCGTTTTTCCTTTCTTTCTTAGTGACTTCATGTAGAGATACGCTGATAGATTGATATCGAACACAGGGAGAACCAGGCGATAACTATCTTGCAGTGTGTTTATTCAAGTGAGGTTTATTTGAGGGAGCAAACATATAACAATTGCCCATTGTCACAGATCCTTCAACTTTGCATAGAGAATCTTGGTCAGATAAAGCTGTTTGATCGACGATTCTGGTTCGATTCATTTTTTATGTAAATTTCCTAACATGGATCCGTCCAAATTTTTTTTAAAGGCGACGGGTATGTAATGAAATCAACACTTGACATGGTAAAGGCCGGAGTTAACTGTTAAAGCTCTGTCCACGTGCCTGTAGTTTACCATGCTTACTTTTTTTTCACAGTTTGCTCTATAGAGAGATTATTATATTGTCTAATACAGTTTATGGTGATAAATACGATAGAGCTGTTAATTTCCACAAATATTAGTTACTGATACACTGCACATGAGGCAATTGCGGTAATTGATAAATCAATTGTGTCTACAGTCTCATACATGCAACTGCTACGTGTAGAGCTGATGGGGAGTGTGTGTATGTATGGATGTACGAGATCTCGTGGAGAGTGTGTGTATGTATGGATGTACGAGATCTCATGGAGAGTGTGTGTATGTATGGATGTACGAGATCTCATGGAGAGTGTGTGTATGTATGGATGTACGAGATCTCATGGAGAGTGTGTGTATCTAGGTGTAATAGAATTCACAACGCGGATTAAATATACTAAATTAGTTTCATTCTTCATCATCGGAAGCATATAATAAATTGCGTGGTTACATATGTACGAGATGAGTTTAAAAATCTATCAAAAAGCACCGACATCTTGTTACGATTTAGTAAAGTTCAATATGACGTCATGATACAAAGTTAGTGAAACACTCATACGGAGATGTCACCAATGCCGGTGAAGGCCTATGCTCGGCGCTTACGGCCTTTGAGTAGGGAGGGATATTTATCGTGCCACACCTGCTTTGACACGGGACCTTGGTTTTTGAGGTCTCATCCGAAGGACCGCCCCATTTAGCCGCCTTTTACGACCAACAAGGGGTACTGAGCACCTATTCTAACCTGGATCCCCACGAGGAGTGAAATAATAGACCTTTGGGAAAATTCTACTATATATAGCACAATAATGAGAGGTTAATATATACATGTAAATATATTGCAAGACTGGATTACATATGTATTTGTCATTTAATTAAAGTTTTTAAAAATTAAAATTACAAGTTAATCTTGTACGTGAGAAGAAAAAATCTCTCGTTGTGACCTTCAATTCGACTTGTATATATATCGATGACGTTTTGTCTATTAACAATGATAGCTTTCATTCATATGTCGATTTGATATATCCCCGTGAGCTCGAAATAAAGGACACCACAGAGTCGTCCACTTCTGCTTCATACTTAGATATTTTATTGAAAGTAGACATTAACGGCAAACTAACAACTCAACTGTATGACAAACGGGATGATTTCAGCTTCTCCATCGTCAGCTTCCCACATTTATGTAGCAATATTCCATTATCACCTGCATATGATGTTTATATATCTCAACTGATTCGATATGCAAGAGCTTGTTCTGGGTATAGTCAGTTTTTAAATCGAGGTAAGCTACTGACAAACAAGTTGATGGTACAGGGATTTCAACAGTCTCGATTGAAGTCAGCATTTCGCAAATTCTATGGTCGTTATAACGATCTAGTTCGTCAATACAACCTCGCATTGGGTCAAATGCTGTCTGACGTGTTTCATACCGATTGTTAAGCCGTTCTTGGCACACTGATTTTGACTGCGGATAACTCCGTTTACCTGATCAGGATATGGGGCTCACGGCGGGTGTGACCGGTCAACAGGGAATGCTTACTCCTCCTAGGCACCTGATCCCACCTCTGGTGTGTCCAGGGGTCCATGTTTGCCCAACTATCTATTTTGTATTGCTTATAGGAGTTATGAGATTGATCACTGTTCGTTATCTTCACCTTGCATCTTTGAATAAAAGTTCTTTGGTTTTTAGTACTTTTCCTGTAGAATCTCTGTGAAATTCATAATTCGAAAGAACGGTAAAATTCAGATTAGTATTTCAAGAGCAATTTCTAATGTGTTTGCAGACATAGGTACGTTGTTATTCAAGTTTTCGGGGGGTGGGGGTGTCGATGAACGTCCATTTTGTATTTCTTAAGTGTAGGCCCGCCTAAAAAATAATTGTGCTCAATAAAAAAAAAATTGGATTTGAAATTCCAAGTTTGTGAATGGCATCAAACGTTACATACATGTACTACGTCAGCAGGGTATGTACAGAAAATATGTGTAGTGATTGGGATATATTCAGTATTGTATTTGTTTTCAGAACAAAATGTTTATAATGAACATGCATGATTTTGCAAAAACATACAATACACGATATATTCTCAAAACACCAAATGCTATATCAAAACATAAATCTCAATATGCTATCATATTACATCATAAATGTGTTAAAAACGTGATCTCCCAAGTGGTATTTTTTGTGTTGGTAAGTCATTTCAATCGTTCAATAAATAGATATAAACATGATAAATCATATTACAAACAGTATATTTAATCTATTTTCCTTCTTATGTAAGATACATGTAGTTATGCAAGTTATAGCATTATCCAATCAAAATTATTCAAACTAACGGGAACATTCTTGTCAGTAATGTCAACTACACTAATGCATAATAAGTCTTAATATAAATTTACCGTACGACTAATGATATCAAGGAAGTTATAAATATTAGATGTTAAAGCATCTAGTCAACATGAAGTCCATTACCAGTGACTTCACCTATTATGTCAATCGATTACACTTCTCAATATCTACCATTTCATAACTTTCGAACCATTTCATAATATCAACATTTCCAATGCTTTTGCGTCTATTGATGGGCATTTCCTCATCAATGCATTGCAGTTGTAAACAATGTGCGTATGCATCTTGATAAATATAGTACGTGTCTTGGAATTCAGACAGAGATGAAAATAAAATGAAACTATTACAAAGGAACTTCAGTTTTGTAAACACACATGTACATGAGGGTAAGAATTGCAGTACTTCACTTCGGCATATTTCATGACGCGCGTTATTTAGGATATTCAATTTTAGGGGCTGACCACAGTATTCCTTTAAAGGGGTCGCAAGAGTATATTTGATTGCTTATGGTTTGACACCGTTTGGGCATTATTTCAGCCATTACACGGCGGTTGGTTGTTTATATATTGTTTTGCGTCCCACCCGAGAATTTTTCACTCGCATGAAGATGTCATCATTACCGGTGAAGGGCTTCAGAATTTAGGCCAATCTTCGTCGTTTACGGCCTTTGATGAGGGAGGGATATTTATCGTACCACACCTGCTGTGACACGGGGCCTGGATTTTTGTGGTCGCAACCGAAAGACTTTCCCATTTAGTCGCCTCTTACGAAAACCAAGGGGTACTGAGGACCTATTCTAACCCGGATCTCCACGGAATTTTTATGGTGGTCAACTAACTGAAATAATTTTGGTGGTGAGTTTTGGACTTTCCCTTATGACCCCCAATGAGCATATTCTCGATCGAAAATCAGGGAAACAATCTGTAGCGTGTCAAGGGGGTGATGATACTGAGCACGGGACACCCTTTAACGTCCCATATCTTTTAAGCTCGCATATTAATTATAATGAAAGGCGAAGATAACGAACAGGGATCAATCTCATAACTCCTACTTGGTCGGAAAATGAATTTCTTGATATTCTGTTCATCATGTTAAATCATAAAAAAAAAGCTTGATAGCTGTATGCATCATTTACTGAAATATTGGTTTAATATAAAGTTATTAATTTATCACATCTTCGAATACAAAAGTAATTATTTCTACGAATTAGATACATGTTGATGAAAATATATGTCGCATCAGATATCCCGAGACGAGGTCTTTCATGCAAATACATGGACCATCAACAATTAGCTTCACGAAAAACAAGGGGAAGAGAATATCGTTAATCATAAACATGGACGGAGACCAAGGAAAGGCATTGAACCTGGACAAAGAGACCATAATTTCATTAATATGATTAAAACCTCCAGAGCGCTCCACGGTCGATCTCAATAACTTTTTACAGGTAAATATTTTGTAAAGACATATAGAACTAAAGTTGTTGAGTCTATAGAGGGCTAACAAATGACATCAAGAAATAGGCCCGCGGGCCTTATGGCTCGCCTGGTGAGTCGAATTTCAAACGAATTTCACCGCAACTTTGCTTCAGAAGCTTATGATATGAAAAATTGATTATATCTAAAGTGTCTTAAAGTCGGAAACTAAATTGGGACTCATTTGTCTTTTTTTTTTTTTTTTTTAACTCCGAGTGCATCAACAAATCGGACGGAAGACCTACTCGTTGCTCGCAACGAGATCGTGTCTAGTTATTATTATTTTTTTTTTCCCTTTCGTCTCCGAGACCGTTGGATGGATTTTCCTGAAACTTTCACAGGTTATAGAGAACGATGGTACCTCGAGGCATTTTTTTCATTTTTTGAAAATTCACTTCCGGTCGCAAGATATGTCCAATTTTCGTCTTTTTACAAGATATTTTGTCCAGCGTTTTTCTCAGAAACGGTAAAAGATAGAGTCACCAAATTTTCAGAGTTAATAGATCTCACTTTGTAGGCGTGCAGTAGGGGGTTAAGAATGTCGGCCGTCACTTCCGGTCGTCACCGGAAGTGATTAAAGAAAACATGAATTTCAAACTTTTTTCTTTCAAATTGAAACCTATTTCGGTTTACTATATCTCGTTCTAATTCTCAAAAAATGTTGACCCCACCGGAAGTTGAATCTTCAACTTCCGGTTATATCAAAGAAAGCCTATTCATTCTCTCATTTTTCAGTGCCATAAATCTCGGTCATGAAACTAGTTAATGAGTTGAGTTTTAAATATATAATAGTCACTATAAATGTCTAGAGTAACGTCAAATATTTTTGTAAAATTTACTTCCGGTCGGCAAATACGGTTTATTAGCTGTTTTCGTTGTCCAGCGTTTTTCTCAGAAACGGTAAAAGATAGAGTCACCAAATTTTCAGAGTTAATAGATCTCACTTTGTAGGCGTGCAGTAGGGGGTTAAGAATGTCGGCCGTCACTTCCGGTCGTCACCGGAAGTGATTAAATGAATCATATATTTCAAACTTTTTTCTTTCAAACTCAAACCTATATCCGTTTACTTGGTCTGGATCTAATTCTCAAAAAAATGTTGACCCCACCAGAAGTTGAAACTCCAACTTCCGGTTATATCAAAGAAAGACTATTCATTCTCTCATTTTTCAGTGCCATAAATCTCGGTCATAAAACAAGTTAATGATTTGAATTTTACATATGTTATAGACACTATAAATGTCTAAAGTAAATTTAAAGATTTTTGAAAAAATTCACTTCCGGTCGTGAGATATAGGGTGGACATATTCAAACCTTGTTTTTTTCAGTTTCTCAATAATGAATATAGATAGACGCTTGAAACTTGTAGAGTTGATTAACTAACGTTAGTCCATTGTACACATACATTCAATTTTTTTGTCCGTCACTTCCGGTCTATACCGGAAGTATTTGAAAATATGTCGATTTTCCGATTTCTTCGAGTGATTTCTCAGAGATGGCTGAAATTTTCAGGAATAATGTCTTATGAAATGACCTTGCTATAATTATTTTTGTTTTTTCAAAATTCACTTCCGGTCGGAAAATATGGCCGATTTTCTGTTTCTCAAAAGGAATTTTCTCTAGCATTTTTCTTGGAAAAGGTAAAATATAGGTTCATCAAACATTCAGGGATGATCAATCTCCGTTTGTAGGCGTGCAGTAGAGGGTTGAACATGTCGACCGTCACTTCCTGTCGTCACCGGAAGTGATGGAAAGAATCGAAAATTTCAAACTTTTTCCTTTAAATTGAAACCTATACTAGTTTATTAAGTCTCTTTTAAAGTGTCAAAAGAATATTGACTCTGTCGGTAGTCAAAACGACTACTTCCGGTTTCTTGATAACATACCTTTTTAATTTTCGTCTTTTTGTCCCCATAAATCTCGCTTATATTTGAAGTGTTTCATATGATTTTCACATGTCTTAATAAAAGTATCAACTTCTAAAGTTTTGATAATTTTGTTTTTCAAAATTGACTTCCGGTCGGTAGTAACCTACTACTTTTTCTTTCTTAGGTTTACTTCTTTTTGTTGAGAACTCTTTCAGATAGAGACGTGAAATTTTCAGGGAATATAGACAGTAAAGAGTCACTGTCATTTATAGGAAAACGCATCTGAATAGTACTTCCGGTCGTCACCGGAAGTTATGAGAAATGAGTAAAAAGTTCGATAATACATTTCTTATTCATTGATCTTATCTGTGTAAAGCTGTGTATTTTGTTACAACAGTGCCGTGCCATAAGTTTAATAGAAATAAAAATATCAAATACCCTTTAGCAATTCGTTGTTGTACGCTCTTTCAGCCTTAGAACTAGACAGTTGCGTATGAGTTAATACATCATGTTGGGATTCCCCTGCCGCGCGTGGGTCTATTTATAGACGTCTATTATGGGATGATTTATATATGTACCACACTATATTTTCTTTCTAAATAATATTCTCACTGTTTTCTTTTACATGCAGATGTTTTCAAGCATGTAATTAAGGGAAAGTTAATAACTTTATAAAGTAATTAATCTGCTTTAAAGTAATAATGTACAAAAATAATACTTGAACATCGGGTCATACAGCTTTAAGAACGTAAACAACGAGTTACTAAGAGTTATGTAATATTTTCTATTTCTCTTAAACTTATGGCGCGGTGCTATTGTAACAAACCACACAGTTTTACACAGATAAGACCACCGATGATCTGAAAGTCAGAACTGGGCACGCGATTGTCACTTCAAATGGCAGAGTGCCAGTTGTTTGTAAACGGCGATTTGAAATCAAATAATTCCTGTTAGGTGAAATAATGTATGACATGTCGTACAGCCTCATAAGTACGTATGCACGATGATTTAATAGCGTTTTTACAGGGTGAAAAAAATTGTCGAGATTCGCACCATACAATTGATGTGTTCAATTAACAAAGGCAGTGGCGGATCCAAGATTCCCGAAAAAAGGGGGACATATTAATTAGTCAAAATACCCCGCCATTTTCGGTGCCAAATCTGGAGTTTAACTCGCATTATTTCTGATTTCAATATGTTCTGTGCAGAGTTTGAATGTTTTCAACCTTATCTATATATGCCATGCAGTAATGCCTTGTAAATTTGTGGCTAAACGGGTTTTTTTCTTAATTCCCCACTCGCATGTCAATAGATTCTGTACCACAAATGGCAATGAGACTCAACTGCAAAAAGCACGTGTTGTATGTTGCGACATACTTATTGTGCCCAATCCCTCATCCGCGCTATTTTCATTATCCATTACCATGCACAGTGGCGGGTTTAGAGGGGGCGCAGCCGGCGCCCCCTCCCCCCCTAAAATTTTCAAATTTAAGGTAAATCGCTGTATCTTGTTTCAAAAAATGTACTAAACGATAAAAGAAGCAATAATTTCTTGCACTCAAGGAGAAATAAATGACAAAATCCTTTTATTTCTTGAATTACTTTATTGGGAGAACTTAATTTTCTCCAAAAACTCCTTAAAATTTGGATCATTTTATTAATATCAACTTATTAAAATGAGAGAAAATAGTACAAATGATTTAATAGGAAAAATATTTCAAGCCCCATAAAATCTGTAAAATCCTGGACCCACTACCTCGTAAAGTGGCGCCCCCCGTTACCACAATTCCTGGATCCGCCCCTGATGCATATTTGAGATAACGTAATATCATCCAAATCATTATGAAATTCTAAAAAAGCCAGTGTCACCGATCTTCATGTCGAATCTTTTATCAACTTCAGACTTATGACGTCACATCGCGTGCAATTTTGCATTGATGGTATGAATATTCATGACACAAGATATTTGCAGTGGTTTTGTCCCGTTTGTATGAAGGACGTGACAGTCTCGTCGCTGTGCGACTCGACTGCCACGCCCTTCTGTACAATAAATTCCATACAAACGAAAGAAAGTACTGTAAATATAACATCAAATGTAGAATTTTTCAAAACATGGAAGTACTTTTAATATATCACATGTTTTATAACATCTATAATGTACACAGTCTGAAAATGTTAAACAAAAGCTGTGAGAGGAGTTGTTTACACAAAGTACATATATAGGTACATGTACCATGCTAAAAAAAATTACAAAGTTTAACTACATCATATACATGTAAATTTTTCAAAAAATGTCCGATCACTTCCAAAAAGACGCATTCACACATCTTCAATGCTTCCATAACAGCTGTACAAGATCTGAAGGATGTCAAATAAATGCTGTAAATTACAAAAAAAAATAGGTACCGTCTAGTGAAGACATGCTTAAATAATGACAAAGGTCAACTCCACGTAAATTTTTCGAAAAAAGTTTGATCACTTTTAAAAATACACATGCACATCTTCAATGTGTCCACAACAACTGCACAAAGTTTGAGTAACGTCAAGCAAGTGTGAGAGGAGTTAATTACACAAATTATGTACCGTCTATTCAAGATTAATGGATTGATTATGGTTTTACGCTGTTTTGGCAATATTTCTGCCATTTTACGGAAGTTAACTAATTGAGATGGGTTTTTTGCCTGACGTCCCCCAATGTGCGTACTCTTTTTCGATAATCTTTTGCGTGCCAAGGGGGTTGTGATCCTTGACATGGAACACTCTTTAACTTTTTATGTTTATGTGATTATAACTTTTATGTCCGCTGGGTGGGACACCTGACGGACATAAAAGTTATAATCACATAAACAGGTAAAAAAGATCATTCGTTTATATAAACAGTTGTACTATAAAAGTTTTCAAAATTTTCTGTAAAAGTCACATTCATGTATATATTGTATAATGTAATGATTGTCAATATTTGTAAAAGTTTTTTCATTGATTGCACATTATCAAAAAGTCTATTTCATATGGACGTAAAATCATTACATTCTAAAAGAATGTTATGGACAGTTAATGGATAGTCACACGATATGCATTCAGGCTGAAGTTCTCTGTTTAGTAAGTAAGAATGGGTCAATTTTGAATGTACGATGCGTATTTTTGAAATAATCACTTCGTCTTGGCGTTCCCTGGCCGAGTAGCTAGAGCATCGTGCTCAAAATCACACGGTCTCTCACCTCTGGACGGCGCGGGTTCGAATCCCGCTCGCGCTGGTAAGTGAGAAAGTTTCCCAGTTTACTTTCGGAAGGTCGGTGGTCTCTTCCCAGGTATATTGTATCTGGGTTCTCTCTTCCACCAATAAAAAGTGGGCGCCACCATATAACGGGAAAATGGTTGAGTGTGGCGTAAAACATTAAAAAAAAAACCAAAAAAAAAAAAACCCGGTTGTCCACTTCTCTGTCCTTCCGTAAACATGAATTTGTCTGGGCATGTTCTAAGAAACTAACGCATGGATTTTTTTTTAACATTTGTACACTCATTATGCACCATATGAAGATGTGCATCTGGTGTTTTCATATTGATTGGACAATTTATCTGCAAGTTACAGGCTTTTTTTTAGACATGGATTTTAATTTAATGTAATTTTTGTAACTAAAACAAGCATATCTTAAAATTTCTTGAAGAGATTTGACTTTAAACATTGTAAATACATTGTTCTTAGACGACTGCAGTTATGCATTTCTCATTTTAAATTAGAAGATTTAATGTATCAGAAGCTAATTTCTATTTTGTTGAAGAATATTGCTGTTTGAGAATATTTCAAAAACATATTGAAGGTCTGAAACAGACCTATAACAACATACTTTTATGAAAGTAAAATAACATTTATGTACCTTATATTTTGATTTATAGTGAAAGTATGAATACTTCCATTTTCTATATGCCCATTTTCTTTGGCGTGGGTGGGTGGGGAGATCATACTGACAATTTTTAAATCATGTACCAAATTAAGAGAAATGATAATAAACAATTAAATTTTCTGAAAATCTTATCTATTTGTATAGAGTTTATCTTGAGCATCACTGGAAATATTTGTTTGATTTATTGATTTTTTTTAAAGCAACATATTGAAAATTAAAAATATATATATATATACTGTATTAGATGACCATTTGATTAGACAACTTCTGGTTTGATCTGATGAAAGGTGAAGATAACGAACAGTGATCAATCTCATAACTCCTTTAAGTAATACAAAATAGAGAGTTGGGCAAATACAGACCTCTGGATATACCAGACTTGGGATCTGGTGCCTAGGAGGAGTAAGCATCTCCTGTCGACAGATCGCACCCGCCGTGAGCCTTATATCTTGATCAGGTAAACGGAATTATCCTTAGTCAAAATCAGTGTACCAAGAACGGCCTAACAATCGGTATGAAACACGTCAGACAGCATTTGACCGAATGGTAGGTTGTATTGGCAAACTAGATCGTTACAACGACCATAGAATTTTCAAAATGCGACTTTAAACGAGAGTGTTGTAGACGGAAGACGAAACGGAACTGTTGGAACCCCTGCACCATCAAGTTGTTTATCAGTAACCTGTTTTGATTTAAAAAGAAGACAAATGCTGTACTCTCTATGTAATATTTTCACTTGGCATAAGAGGTATGTGTAAGAAGTTTAATGGTCCTTGCCCCAACGAATCGGTCTGTATCCAGCTTCTACGACCTTGAACTTTGGAGACAATAGGCATCCTCCACTTGGCATAAAGTGTATGTGCACAAAGTTTGACGGTCATAGCCCAACATTTCGGTTTGTATACTGCCTATAAGGTTTTCCTACTAAGTGATACTGTGACCTTGACCTTGAAAAATAATAGGCATCTTGCTCTCATCATGGTGATCATATGTACCAAGTTTCAATATTCTGGAGCTTACGGTTCGGTTTGTATCCTGCCTACAAGGTTTTCCTACTTAGTAATACTATGACCGTGACCTTTGACATTGCAAAACAATAGGCATTTATCTCTCATCATGGTGGTGAAATATACCAAGTTGTAATATCCTGGAGCTTACGGTTGGGTTTGTATCCTGTCCACAAGGGTTTCCTACTAAGTGATACTATGACCTTTACCTTAAAAAACAATAGGCATCTTCCTCTCATCATGATGATTAAATGTACCAAGTTGTAAAATCCTGGAGCTTACGGTTCGGTTTGTATCCTGCCCACAAGGTCCGGACAGACAGACGGACGGACGGACGACGACATACCATAATACGTCCGGTCTTCGACGGGCGTATAACAATAGGCATCTTTCTCTCATCATGTCCCGTGGAGATCCGGGTTAGAACAGGTCCTCAGTATCACCTTGAGTGTCGTAAGAGGCGACTAAATGGGGCGGTCCTTCGGATGAGATCGCAAAAACCGAGGTCCCTTGTCATAGCAGGTGTGACACGATAAAGATCATTCCCTGCTCAAAGACCATAGGCCTAAATTTTGCAGCCCTTCATCGGCAAAGGTGACGTCTCCATATTAGTGAAATATTCTCGAGAGGGACGTTAAACAATATTTAATCAATCAATCAATCCTCTGTCCAAAGTGGATTGACCTTGAACCATGTCATGTGACCTCCAGATCAATAGGAGTCATCTACTCCTTAATTAGATGTTTTAGTGTAATAAGTTTGATGAGCAAAGGGCAAGATGTTGAGCAACAATATCTTCCTATGCCTAGAGTGTATTGACCTGGGATCCTTTTCTACTCATAAACAACCCACACACGAAATATCATTAGGAATATAACTCATGAAAAGCGATCAAGTTCTGTCACTAGTTAAAATAACCCCAAAATGAGTCTGTATTCAGATGATGAAAAATCCAAGTAGGACTTGTTTTGTAAACTGTGATAGACGAGGTCAATATCTACCAAAGAAATCCAATTTTGTATTATCATCATAGGTATAGTGACAGAGAATAAATTCCATTCCTTATTACACATGGTGTTGTGTATGGAAATTTAATCAATCCATCAGTCAGATTCAGAAATGGTTACTACAGAAGATAAATGAGATCTAATAATACTTTAACAGCAATGTGTATACTCCACGTTAAAAGCTAGATATTGTCTGGTAAACATGGCTCATATATACATGTATATTAGTTTCAGTCGTTGGTAACCTCGATGAAGGGGACTTTTTAGTTTGCACTCCGTCCGTCCGTCTGTCTGTCCGTCAGTCCTGCAAATTAGTTTTCCGGACTGTATTTAGATGTGCTTACAGATATTCATTTGATATTTGGTACATTGCTTTGCCATAACAGGTTACAGATACAGTTCGAATTTTGTCTCGGTCCGTTGATTTTTCACTACGTTATGGTCCTTGAACTTAGAAAAATAGCCCGAATTGTCAGTTTTCCTAACTTTTTTTGTTGTTGTGCTAACAGATATTCAATTGATATTCAGTACATCATGATGTTTGCTTTGCCATAAGAAGTTACAGATTGATTTTGAAGTTTTCCTGGTCTAGTCTTTGTAACTGAATAGTAGTTGATTTCCAACCATTCCTATCCTGGTTTCCCAATCTTCCCTTTTACCATAACCTTAGTCTCATAATGAACTTCGAATATTGTTGCGGTCCAATAATATGGCATACAAACGAAGACTTTGAATCTTTCTACAAGCTTAGTCAGGTAGAACTATACAGGTAACCTATCAATCTGATATAATATAGGTCTGTACTTTAGTCAGATTGGTAACCTATCTAATTCTAATTCACTTCTGGATTAATAAACACCAGATACTTGTATGTATTTTTCTTTTAACTTGTCTTTACTTATAGGCGATATTGATATTCCGCTGATACTTTGTGTAATAAAGTTAAATATAACTCCAAAGCTTTTGTGGAGTTTCGTCTAAATCTAAAAATGGAACAGTCTTCTTTGAGTCTGCTACAGAAATCCACCTATGACATTTCAGATTTAGAAACCTATTTTTAAACAAGAGGCCCACGGGCCACATCGATCACATGAGTCACCTTGGCCCATATTAAAGGACTTCCCCTATATATATTCCATGTAAAACTTTGATCCCTATTGTGGCCCCAATCTATCCCCGGAGGCCATGATTTTAACAAACTTGAGTCTGCACTAGCTCAGGAAGCTTTCATGTAAACGTAAACTTTTCTGGCCCAGTGATTCTTGATTTTTAAAGATTTTCCCTATATATTTGAATGCAAAACTTTGATCCCCTATTGTGGCACCATCCTACCCCTAGGGCCAATATTTTAACAGCCTTAAATCTGCACTATGTCAGGAACGATAAAATACTGCCTCGTGGGATACCCATGAAATGTGAAGATAACGAACAGTGATCAATCTCATAACTCCTACAACCAATACTAAATAGAGAGTTGGGTAAACATGGATCATCTCCTGTTCATATCTGTCCGAGATAATTGATCCTCAGCAAACATTCAAATGCCTTTCCGTTAAGAAAGTTCCAAAAAGATCAATATTGTAATTATCTTGTAATATATCATGTTTCTAAATGGTGCATGTATCAATATGCCATTTCAAACCAAAGAATGTGGTTATAGCATTTTCTATATCTCATGTAAAAGATTCAAATCGACACGAGTGGTCAATGGTACTTTTTCTTTTGAAAACCGCATTGCATTATCTATTTCAATATATCAAACCCACCAGTCAAAGTAGCTTAGAGGTGGAGCATTCGCTTCGTAACCGATAGGTCGTGAGTTCGAGCCCCGCTCGTGCCATGGCGGTCATACCTAAGACGTCAACATGTGTAATAAATGCTCCTTCGGTCGGTATATAGAAATGAGTATTCTGAATATGACCTTAAAAAACGGATGTCGCCGGGTGTTGCTAAAACTCGGAATACCTATGAGTAGAGAATGGAAATAACACACGTACTTTATACCCCCACCCCTACCCCACCCCCGCCGGTGGTAAATAGTCATCGTCATCAATGCACATTTACATGTAAATTTACAAACATTAACGTCATTCTCGAGAATTTATCACTTGTATGGAAACGTCAGGGTTACCGGTGAAGGGCTGCAAAATTTGGGCCTATGCCGGACGCTTACGGCCATTGAGCGGGGAGGGATCGTTATCATATCATACCTTCTGTGACACGGGACCGCGGTTCTTATTCGAAGGACGTCTCAACAAGCCACCTCTTACGAAAAGCAAGGGGGTACTGAGGATCTATTCTAACCCACAGCCACTTATATCGCTTGGGGCCTAATTACTATACTCTTATATATAGTAATTAGGCTCCAAGCGATATAAGTGCCTGTGTTCTAACCCGGATTTCCACGGGACGTCAAGAATCGGGGATTAGATGTTACATAGTTCAAAAATATAGGCAAAACTCTTTTTTAGAACTTAACAGCAAAACCATGTTATCAATATTGTTATGGATGCATCCCAGTGTTGTATGAAGTTAAATAAAGGGTTAACTTTCGTGGGAATGTTTTCAGACTAAGAACAGCTGGATCATTGTGATTCCGGTGAGCATTGTGGCATATGGACCTTATGTATTATACATGTTCAGAAACAATCAAAACTATTTTAAAATAAGACTACAAGATGCATCGTGTCTAAAATACAAATGTACTAATACAAATGTACTTAAACAGCTCACATTCACAGGTCTTATATTCCGAGAACTCCGATATTAAATGGACCACAGAACTTCATCTCTGTAATGAATTTCGTAGAAGATTATGCCAGACGATGGACTAAATATGTAACAAAAAAACAAAAAACAAAAAAAAAAACCACACAAAAAAAACTTGATACCTTGTCAGAATGGATAAAACGTAAAATCACGTATTAGACACGGCAAAACAAAAGTGCGTATCATTGAAACTCCTATAAGCAATACAAAATAGAGAGTTGGGCAAACACGGACCCCTTGACACATCAGATGTTATCCTTCTGTGTTTAATTAAAGAGATAAATGAATTAGATAGGTTTTATGAGTAACAGAATGTCTGTTTTGAATCCGGTTGACAAAGCTTGTAACGAAATACTCCAACTACCTTTTCAAAAGATGAAATTCTTCAATATCATGCTTTAATTTTAAACACATTTTTAAATAGCCCAGTCAATTACTGCAATCTCGCTTGAAAGTATACACTACGACAGAAATAGCAATGTGTTCAGTGACGACACTTTCAAATCGGTTCGCATTACAATTGCGAAATGCAACAAAGGTTCTGAGTGGCGCATTATTATAGAACCGCCCATTTTTCGAACACATGTTTGACAATATGGTGCCTAAAACGGGGAAACAAACGACAAAGGAAGAAAGAAAACTTATAATAAAGTTGTACTTGCAAGGTAAAAGTTACAGAGTTATTGGAGAACAAACGGGGCAAGGCGCACGTACATGTGTAAGTGTTGTTAGAGACTATGAAAGAAATGGAATCGTAAAGACCGAAAGAAAAAGTTCTTTGCGGCCCCGGAAAGTTACACAGACTGTTCTGCAATTCATCGAATACCAGAAATGTAAGAAACCATCAATATTTTGTAGAGAAATTCGACAGATATTGTTGGATGAACAAATATGTACCATTGACAATGTACCATCTGTGAAAAGAATATCACATGTGTTGAAATACGAATTAAGTTTTTCTCATAAAAAGTTGACCGTTATCCCTGCTGAAACTTTACGACCAGGCCATGAACAGAGGGTAGACACTTTTTTAGCAACACTTTTAAACTATAATTATACAGAGATACATTTTTTTGACGAGGCATCTATCATTGCAACTTCCGGGAATCGATCTTACGGACATGCACACCAAAGTCAGCGCGCCATTGAAGTGCAACAATATGCAAGTTCTGTGACATTTACTGTCAATGTCTGTTGTGATATCTTTGGAATCAATCACTTTAACATTTTAAATGGAGCTTCAAATGCATTAGAAATGATTGAATTTTTCAATGAAGCACTTGTCGAAAAAAAATGAAGTTGGGAACCGTATGTTCAACCGTGATGATGTAGTAGTTATGGACAACTGTGGTTTTCACCATCAAAGACAAGGAGAACGATTATTAAAAGAACTATTGGCCAACCATGGGGTTGATTTAGTTTTCCAGCCCCCATACAGTTCTGAGTTCAACGTCACAGAATGTGTATTTGGTCTGATGAGACAACGTTTGCAACAAAATGAGAAATTTGTGTCACAGTTTCCTGAACTAGCTATTGTGAATGCACTTGACAACTCAGTTTTGAAACGCTACATGTCATCTTTTTTCAAAAGATGTGGTTATAAGTAATACTTCTTGCAATTTTCATCTAAGTCCAATGACTTTTTTACTTTGTGGGTCTATAAACTTTATGAACAAAACAAAATGAATTATGACGCATTTTTCTATTATTACAGAATTATCTAATGTGTTCCAACGTTCATTAAGTTGCCAATTCAACCAAATTAATAAGACTGAGTCATGTTGCTTTTCATAACCTACAACATTAAAACATTAACTCTTAAGTGATAATTTGATCTATTCCTTTACATATATACATATGCCAGAAGTGGAATTAATCAAATGTGGATTCTAAAAAATTCTAAAGAACTTTTAGTAAACTTGAAATCACAGAATTTTTCCCAAATCAATAGCATTAAAACCTATGACTTTTCAACACTATACACGACCATTCCTCACGATAAATTAAAGACTAGACTTTTTGACATCATAGACAGTTGCCTCTTCAACAAAAACGGAAATATTCATATCTAGTGATCAGTCATTAAAAAAATTACTTTGTTAAACACCACTCTGATTCCACGCACAAGTACTTTGAACTTGAAATAAAAAATATGCTAGAGTTCCTCATCGACAATATCTTCGTGGTCTTTGGTGATCAGGTCTTCCAACAGTCTGTTGGAATTCCCATGGGCACGAATTGTGCTCCTTTGTTAGCTGACCTGTTTTTATATTCATATGAAGCAGAATTTATTCAAACACTTCTACGTGAGAAGAAAAAATCTCTCGCTGTGACCTTCAATTCGACTTTTAGATATATCGATGACGTTTTGTCTATTAACAATGATAGCTTTCATTCACATGTCGATTTGATATATCCCTGTGAGCTCAAAATAAAGGACACCACAGAGTCGTCCACTTCTGCTTCATACTTAGATATTTTATTGAAAGTAGACATTAACGGCAAACTGACAACTCAACTGTATGACAAACGGAATGATTTCAGCTTCTCCACCGTCAACTTCCCACATTTATGTAGCAATATTCCATTATCACCTGCATATGGTGTTTATATATCTCAACTGATTCGATATGCAAGAGCTTGTTCTGGGTATAGTCAGTTTTTAAATCGAGGTAAGCTACTGACAAACAAGTTGATGGTACAGGGATTTCAACAGTCTCGATTGAAGTCAGCATTTCGCAAATTCTATGGTCGTTATAACGATCTAGTTCGTCAATACAACCTCGCATTGGGTCAAATGCTGTCTGACGTGTTTCATACCGATTGTTAGGCCGTTCTTGGCACACTGATTTTGACTACGGATAACTCCGTTTACCTGATGAGGATATAGGGCTCACGGCGGGTGTGACCGGTCAACAGGGGATGCTTACTCCTCCTAGGCACCTGATCCCACCTCTGGTGTGTCCAGGGGTCCGTGTTTGCCCAACTATCTATTTTGTATTGCTTGTAGGAGTTATGAGATTGATCACTGTTCGTTATCTTCACCTTGCATATATAAAAATGATCAACTTGAAAACAAGAAAGAAGTACTATTTTGTGTTCATATTGTTGAGATTGGCATGCAATGATGTTGTGAAAACTTGTCTTTTTTTCGACTTAAACATTTGTGAGTAATTTCACTAAAAGAACTCGAGAGAATATACAGTACTTGTTTAACATTGGTATCTTCACAGGAGTTGCGATATCTATTAATAAGTCAGAAATTAAATAATGTGGAATCATTGAAATTCATAAGGGGCAATATTTGTAGATTGTCAATTTTTCACAAAATCTTGGGGACATAATTTCATGGATTTACTTGTTTTTCATAATTCGTTGAGGATTTTTTAGAATTTGCATTTGTTGTTTTGTAATTTACAAATGACATTCATCATCATGGATGATGTTATACATGCATTCACACACAGAATAAGTTGTATGTTACAACAACAACAAAAAAAGGAAAAAAAAGGTTGATACCGGAAAAGATGAAAAATGTTTTTCCAAACATTCCAAATAATATTGAATTTATTGGCGTTACAATTTTTTAAAGAACTAAACATTGTTCAATTTCATGTTTCGAAGAGAACGTTAATTCGTTGGTGAGGGAGACTCGCATTGTCCATGGAAATTCAGCCATCATGAAGTCTAATGACTCCACAGTACCCGCTGAATGAATGTCTTGCATCAATCATCAACATTGAGACAGTATGTCCCCTACTTATAATACTACTCACCAATATGAATATTTGGGTTATAAAATAGAGGTGCATCAGCAGCAATATCAGACTCTTTACTAAGGTTATGCAATGTAAGCCATGATTTAAATACATCTATCCAAAATTTATTTTTCAATGTTTTCAAGAATATTGTAATATATTCAATTCCGCAGTTTATTAATTTGCTGTACTAAGTTCAATTTTGGAATAAAATGTTCCATCCCTCTATTTGAAAACATGAGATATCTTATCCAAAACAATTTCATAGATGCTATGAATGCCATTAGGTTTACCATTTTTAAACCCCCATCTTCATGTTTTTTAACAATAACTTAATTTTATCGATCTTTCATGCAACCCCTTTAGGGAAATTAACATGAGACGTGCAACACCTTCTTTTATTTCATCAAGCTATTACAGACGCCTATACTACTTTGGTGGAAAACCATTTTATAATAAACAAATGTTTGACAGCGGCATCAGACAACTTAATGATATAATCAATGAAGATGGTTCATTATTGGTTATGAATTGTTTTGCAACACTTATTCAAATACAAAGATTAATATTTTTTTTTTTTTTTTTTTTTTTTTTTTTTTTTTTACAATTATTCCTAGCAGAATTTGAACATTTTCTGGAAGATAAGACTGATTTACTTATAGCTATTTAAAAAAAACAAAAAAAAAACCAAAAAAACTTTTATTCTTGATTTTACTAAATATAATGGTATGATACAAAATACTATTGTCTTATGGCTTAAATACTATGTGTTTGATGCCCAATGGAATCGATGGAACCTTCTGTTTTCTTAGCTTCTCTCTCAAATCCCACAAACCTTCAGCTTATGCTTTGTTTCTTTTTGTTTTGTTTTTTGTATTCTCTCTCTTGATATAATATTAATGTATATCTGATGTACCGGTATGTGCACAATTGTTTTTCAAAAGTTATTGATTCCGACACTCAACAATTTTTCAGTTATCTGGTGGCACCCAGTTTTTTATGATGGAAGAGATAATCCAGATACAATGTATCTGGGAAGAGACGTTTTAGACTGTAGTAGTACAAAATATTAAATATTTGATACACTCGTAACATGTAACTGTATACATTGTATCTGATACTCAGAAAAAAGACAATTTAATTTTCACGATTTCAAAAATTATGTTTAGACTACATGTATAATGTATTGACACAAAATGTAGTACGCTTGCCCTTAGTATTGGGGAATCCTACAGGTAATTAAATGGCAAATACGCAATAAGAGTATAAATATGGATGAAGGTCAGTTCTACGTCACGGAGCTCCGATTAGGGAAAAATCCCGCTTTGGTGCAACACCCTCTTTAGATTTTCTAAATGAAAATGTAAAACGTTCAAAAACATAGAATAAAATATCACTACATGTATATCTCCATGTTATAGACAACAGCAAAAAAAAGTTTAATTCTTTTCTTGTGCTCTAGCGTTTTTACTCGATGCAGATTTTTACAAGTGAGGGGGGGGGGGGGGGGGGGAGTTACCACCACATCAATAATCAAAACTACGCAAATGTACATTGCTAGATCGGGGGCTTTCGGTATCTTGAACTATACTCTGAGATATAGATGTATGGGTAAATATGATGCAAACGACTGTACAGTGCATATGATGCAGACGATATATAATGTAAATATACCTGTACTTTGTTGGAAATGTCTCGTATTGACGCTTGAATAACCGATCTAATTACGAAGAGCTCATTTTCTAGAACAATTTTTCTAAACCCTGTTGTTATCCAGCGCTCTGTTGCTTTTTGTAGTAAGTTCAGTGTGGTTTTCAACGTAGCTGGTCTAGTACAATATATGATAACGTCATCCTGATAACTGTCCGGAAGTACGATTTCGTTATTTCTCGCGAGTCACATGACAAGACTCTCCGACCCTATTCCGCCAAAGCCTGATTAAAGACAAAAGTAAAGGGGGTGGGTCTGTAATGAACTAATCTATTTTCGTCACAGACCAGTTTCACTCTTGTTTTTCTTTCTTTCCTCTCGTAATGCAGGGTAAAGTTCTTTCCCTCAGCCGGGAATTGCTCTGTAACGGCGTTCTGTCTTCCCTTAAAGTTTTTTGTAGAGCGTTTAATTGAGAGAACGTCATCTTCATAAATAAACCTGGCAACAAACGGTCGCGGCTTATCATCATGACTCGTCGCCCCCATGCGACGTGCATTAAGGATGTCTATTCTTCTGTCTATCCTCGATCATTTCGTCTCTGATTAATTTCTGTAACTTCTCTTTGCAGCTCATGGTCTGCTATTCCTGTGAACACAACGTTTCTTTTCACAGAGCGACACTAGACATCTCCTGGGCTTGGGAGTTTTAGTTGACGGATCTCGTTTCTTTGGGATTTAGCTTCCTTGCAACTTTTCTAAAACTGTCATTCCTTTAACACACTTATCTGATTTAGGTTTCAGTTCTTTGTCCTCGTAAATCTCTCTCGAAGCTGAACCTCTTCAGTCTTGTTTTAATACTGCTGTAAACCTATGCATCTACTCTCACTATCTTTCCGTTCATTAATAAACTCTTCCTGTTGATCTCTTCTATCGCAGTTTTTGTCACAATTTTATTTTCCTCTATCGTGAATGATCTGGAGTCCATTTTTTCCATTAGCTCGAGGAATTTAGGTATCAATATACCGGAATCATTGTTTGAATGCATGTTCTATTTCACTTTCCTTTCCATATCTTACATTCCGATAGGATAGCAGATGTGGATGTTTCCAACATGACCATTTTACCTACGCTCGTCACCATAATGGTCAGAATTGAATCCTGTGGAGATCCAGGTAAGAATAGGTCCTCAGTACCCCTTGCTTGTCGTAAGAGGCGACTAAATGGGGCGATATTTCAGATGAGACCGCAAAAACCAAAGTCCCGTGTCGCAGCAGGTGTGGCACAATAAAGATCCCTCCCTGCTGAAAGGTCGTAAGCGCCGAGCATAGTCTTATATTTTGCAGCCCTTCACCGGCATTAGTGACGTCTCCATATGAGTAAAAAATTCTCTAAAGGGACGTTAAACAATATTCCATCATCAATTGCGCCGCAGTCCGGCACAAACGATACAGGCTTAGAACAAACGATACAGGCTTACAACAAACTTTATAGGCTTACAACAGACGGTACAGGCTTAGAATGAACGGTACAGGCTTAAAACAAACGGTACAGGCTTAGAACAAAGGGAAAATGCTTAGAACAAACGGTACAGGCTTAGAACAAACGATACAGGCTTACAACAAACGGTACAGGCTTACAACACAGGGAAAATGCTTAGAACAAACGGCACAGGCTTAGAACAAGCAGTACAGGCTTAGAACAAACGGTACAGGCTTAGAACAAACAGTGCAGGCTTAGAATAAACAGTGCAGGCTTAGAACAAACGGTACAGGCTTAGAACTAAAATACTCAACTCATGTCGTTTTCGACGTTTTCATTCCGTCGTTCGAGAAACACCTGTAGCCATTGTGAACACATCGCACTCAAGTTTATTCAACTAACTGTCAACGCCTGTCGCGACACGGGACCCCCGTCTTTAAGGTCATATCCGTAAGACACATGATTCTCATTTACAATTTATGTATAAATGCCAAGTGCTTGACGAAGGAGCAATTACAACTAGTACATGTATCTAGGTTAACATTTAAGTTTGACAAGGTCATGTCACGAGAGGGGCCCGAACTCACGACCGTCCAGCTACGAAGCAAACGCTTTACCACTGAGCTACCTTGACCGGTACACGTATCTCGTGAGTAAGCCTCTCTTACAAAGGTATAATATGTTTGGACGGACAAAGACCTTGTGATAACACCTTTGATCACGATTGATTGATTTTATATTGTTTAACGTCCCTCTCGAGAATGTTTTTACTCATATGGAGACGTTGCCGGCGAATGGCTGCAAAAAGGCTCGGCGCTTACGGTCTTTGAGCAGGGAGGGATCTTTATCGTGCCACACCTACAGTGTCCCCTCAGATGTTGCGGTGTTATCCGAAGGACCGCCCCATTTAGTCGCCTCTTACGACAAGCAAGGGTACTGGGGACCTATTCTAACCTGGATCCCTACGGAACATTCAAACATTGTTACACATGCTACATATTTACATATTGTACAAGTGGAGGCAGACATACGACGGATAAAGTGGTTCCTAGGTGCATACGAATCGGGCAATGCAACGTCAAGAGCTTGTTATCATATATTGATATAATTGTACATATGTGGTGTAATGGAATATGTTATAAAACCAACAAGGTAAACTTTAAAAAACCGTCATTATAAGTACACAATATTACTGACATTCCGGTGTAGACAGAAATATTGCATTTTGATACGTTTTTTAAATTCTCAAGGGACAGTGCACCATTGCTATGTGAGATATCTGATTAGACTATTGTAGAAGCAAAACTTTGACGACTTCGGTTTTGAATAAGTGTATTATTGCATCGTAGCGACTGTCTTGTGTCATAATTGGCTTCCATTGACATGCTGTGCGAACCTGATATCGGTCATACGTCAAGAAATCAATATATAAGCGCAGTGGTCATCCTTGAATTGTAGAATACTACAAGCGATATCGATAAATGGTACAAGGATAAAACACCCATCAGATACAAGTGAAATTACTTTACACAGATATGGAAGAAGATTGTGTTAACATGACTGATTCAGGGAAAGTCAATTCGTCTACTACACTGTTTCATAATGAGTTAACGAGTGCCACCATACACGCGCATTGGAAGAGCTACCCCCCACTACCATATTCGTTACACCTAATGGTAGCTGTTTTGGTATCCTTGTGTGCTTTTGCAGCCGCCGTGGCCAATCTTTGGGTGTTGGGAATATTTATCAGGTAAGAAAGCTTAATGAAGGACTGAGACAGCAGGATGAGTTTATTTAACAAATTAGATTTCAACTTTCCATGTAAATTTCAGATAGTTTTCAACTTATCCGATGAAGAAAAGTTTGAGCCATACGTAAATGAAAATTAAGTAAATCTATTTTCTTCTTTTCATAAATCTGAATTTCTTACAGATTATACAGAAACAAGAATTTGCTTCTCGAGCTCTTTAGTTTATACATGATAATATATATTTACATTCACTTAATATTTTCTTTTATATTTCTTTTAAAATTTACATTGCTTTCATCTTCGACTATGAAGTTCTATCCGGATTTGTGTTACTACCTGTCTTCTGCCCCGTTTAAACTAACGAATGGGGCAGAGATACCATATGTCAGTACTTCAGTCTAGTCTATATTTGTATGCTCCCCGAAAAATTTCGAGGTTAAAGCATTATCCAATCAAGAATCAGTTCACGTACCGTCCATTTTAATGAAAAACCAAGGATCTATGGCCGAGTTCATTTACATTCCCTTTGTTACCTTCATCGCCCGATAAAACAACAAAGAAAGCATTCTATTGTTTAAAGGGGCATTACCTTGGAAGATGACTAATAAAA
This sequence comes from Ostrea edulis, assembly GCF_947568905.1. Lineage (NCBI taxonomy): Eukaryota > Metazoa > Mollusca > Bivalvia > Ostreida > Ostreidae > Ostrea > Ostrea edulis. Next base: position 93,977,558 of record NC_079167.1, read on the forward strand.
ACATTTATTTTATACAAAAACAAGAGAAACCTAATAAAAATACGTTAGATAACTGCTTTTAGTGTATTTAAGAAATATATTAGGAATCAATCCCCAAAATTTTACATTCATGTGCCTGCTTTGAAGTTCAAAAGGGTTTGAAATAATTAAATACTGGTATTATCACTGAAATATATAATATAGAGCAATTTTCATTGAATTTAATTTTTGGCGACAAAATGACTGCTAGTCCCCCTTTAAGTAATCCACGAAATTCAAATTATCAATATTATTAAAGCATAGCAAGTCCACTAAAAAAGCTATATATTATAACTGGATGGTTCATCTTTATACCAAGACAGTTACAGCATACTAGTCTATCCGCTTTAATTCACATATGTAGATATAGGACTGGCGCGTTTTTCCTTTCTTTATTCTATCTTAGTGACTTCATGTAGAGATACGCGGATAGATTGATACCGAACACAGGGAGAACCAGGCGATAACTATCTTGCAGTGTGTTTATTCAAGTGAGGTTTATTTGAGGGAGCAAACATAGAACAATTGCCCATTGTCACAGATCCTTCAACTTTGCATAGAGAATCTTGGTCAGATAAAGCTGTTTGATCGACGATTCTGGTTCGATTCATTTTTTATGTAAATCTCCTAACATGGATCCGTCCAAATTTTTTTTTTTTTTAAAGGCGACGGGTATGTAATGAAATCAACACCTGACATGGTAAAGGCCGGAGTTAACTGTTAAAGCTCTGTCCACGTGCCTGTAGTTTACCATGCTTACTTTTGTTTCACAGTTTGCTCTATGGAGATATTATTATATTGTCTAATATAGTTTATGGTGATAAATACGATAGAGCTATTAATTTCCATAAATATTGGTTACTGATACACTGCACATGAGGCAATTGCGGTAATTGATAAAGCAATTGTGTCTACAGTCTCATACATGCAACTGCTACGTGTAGAGCTGATGGGGAGTGTGTGTATGTATGGATGTACGAGATCTCGTGGAGAGTGTGTGCATGTATGGATGTACGAGATCTCATGGAGAGTGTGTGTATGTATGGATGTACGAGATCTCATGGAGAGTGTGTGTATGTCTGGATGTACGAGATCTCATGGAGAGTGTGTGTATCTAGGTGTAATAAAATTCACAACGCGGATTAAATATACTAAATTAGTTTCATTCTTCATCATCGGAAGCATATAATAAATTGCGTGGTTACATATGTACGAGATGAGTTTAAAAATCTATCAAAAAGCACCGACATCTTGTTACGATTTAGTAAAGTTCAATATGACGTCATGATACAAAGTTAGTGAAATAATAGAATGTGTATTGTTCTGCAAAATGTAGGCCTATGCTCGGCGCTTACGGCCTTTGAGTAGGGAGGGATATTTATCGTACCACACCTGCTTTGACACGGGACCTTGGTTTTTGAGGTCTCATCCGAAGGACCGCCCCATTTAGCCACCTCTTACGACAAGCAAGGGGGTACTGAGGACCTATTCTAACCTGGATCCCCACGAGGAGTGAAATAATAGACCTTCGGGAAAATTCTACTATATATAGCACAATAATGAGAGGTTAATATATACATGAAAATATATTGCAAGACTGGATTACATATGTATTTGTCATTTAATTAAAGTTTATATCTTTGAATAAAAGTTCTTTGGTTTTTAGTACTTTTCCTGTAGAATCTCTGTGAAATTCATAATTCGAAAGAACGGTAAAATTCAGATTAGTATTTCAAGAGCAATTTCTAATGTGCTTGCAGACATGGGTACGTTGTTATTCAAGTTTTCGGGGGTGGGGGTGTCGATGAACGTCCATTTTGTATTTCTTAAGTGTAGGCCCGCCTAAAAAATAATTGTGCTCAATAAAAAAAAAATTGGATTTGAAATTCCAAGTTTGCGAATGGTATCAAACTTTACATACATGTACTACGTCAGCAGGGTATGTACAGAAAATATGTGTAGTGATTGGGATATATTCAGCATTGTATTTGTTTTCAGAACAAAATGTTTATAATGAACATGTTTTTGCAGAAACATACAATACACGATATATTCTCAAAACACCAAATGCTATATCAAAACATAAATCTCAATATGCTATCATATTACATCATAAATGTGTTAAAAACGTGATCTCCCAAGTGGTATTTTTTGTCTTGGTAAGTCATTTCAATCGTTCAATAAATAGGTATAAACATGATAAATCATATTACAAACAGTATGATATTTAATCTATTTTTCTTCATATGTGAGATACATGTAGTTATGCAAGTTATAGCATTATCCAATCAAAATTATTCAAACTAGCGGGAACATTCTTGTCAGTAATGTCAACCACGCTAATGCATAGTTAAGTCTTAACATAAACTTACCGTACGACTAATGATATCAAGGAAGTTATAAATATTAGATGTTAAAGCATCTAGTCAACATGAAGTCCATATACATGCGCGTCATTACCAGTGACTTCACCTATTATGTCAATCGATTACACTTCTCAATATCTACCATTTCATAACTTTCGAACCATTTCATGATATCAACATTTCCAACGCTTTTGCGTCTACTGATGGGCATTTCCTCATCAATGCATTGCAGTTGTAAACAATGTGCGTATGCATCTTGATAAATATAGTACATGTCTTGGAATTCAGACAGAGATGAAAATAGAATGTAACTATTACAAAGGAACTTCAGTTTTGTAAACACACATGTACATGAGGGTAAGAATTGCAGTACTTCACTTCGGCATATTTCATGACGCGCGTTATTTAGGATATTCAATTTTAGGGGCTGACCACAGTATTCCTTTAAAGGGTCGCAAGAGTATATTTGATTGCCTATGGTTTGACACCGTTTGGGCATTATTTCAGCCATTACACGGCGGTTGGTTGTTTATATATTGTTTTGCGTCCCGCCCGAGAATTTTTCACTCGCATGAAGATGTCATCATTACCGGTGAAGGGCTTCCGAATTTAGGCCAATCTTCGCCGCTTACGGCCTTTGATGAGGGAGGGATATTTATCGTACCACACCTGCTGTGACACGGGGCCTGGATTTTTGTGGTCGCAACCGAAAGACTGTCCCATTTAGTCGCCTCTTAGGAAAACCAAGGGGTACTGAGGACCTATTCTAACCCGGATCTCCACGGAATTTTTATGGTGGTCAACTAACTGAAATAATTTTGGTTGTGAGTTTTGGACTTTCCCTTATGACCCCCAATGAGCATGTTCTCGATCGAAAATCAGGGAAACAATCTGTAGCGTGTCAAGGAGGTGATGATACTTGGCACGGAACACCCTTTAACGTCCCATATCTTTTAAGCTCGCATATTAATTATAATGAAAGGCGAAGATAACGAACAGGGATCAATCTCATAACTCCTACTTGGTCGGAAAATGAATTTCTTGATATTCTGTTCATCATGTTAAATGATATGAAAAAGCTTGATAGCTGTATGCATCATTTACTGAAATATTGGTTTAATATAAAGTTATTGATTTATTACCGGTCAACAGGGGATGCTTACTCCTCCTAGGCACCTGATCCCATCTCTGGTGTGTCCAGGGGTCCGTGTTTGCCCAACTATCTATTTTGTATTGCTTGTAGGAGTTATGAGATTGATCACTGTTCGTTATCTTCACTTTACATCTTCGAATACAAAATTAATTATTTCTACGAATTAGATACATGTTGATGAAAATATAATGTCGCATGAGATATCCGAGACGAGGTCTTTCATGCAAATACATGGATCATCAACAATTAGCTTCACGTAAAAAAAGGAGAAGAGAATATCGTTAATCATAAACATGGACGGAGACCAAGGAAAGGCATTGAACCTGGCCAAAGAGACCATAATTTCATTAATATGATTAAAACCTCCAGAGCGCTCCACGGTTTGGAAGGTAATATTTCATGGAAATCCGAAAGAACCATGACCGTAAATTTGACAATACTCCACATAACATTCGTTTTTCAAAAGGTGTGACTATATAGACAAAATATTTCATCAAGCCCTTCCATGTGTTCAGATCCAAATTCTATTTTCAAAAAAAAAAAAAATAAAAAAAAAAATATTATACTATTATTTCTTTGAGTAATTGATAAAAAGAACCAGCACATTAATCAAATATCATTAAATCAAATAGCACTTGTGCATGCATCGTACACATACCTGTTTCTTATGTGCAGTGCGCATAATAATGATAATATTAATTATTAAAAATAACTACCCTCTTCCAATCCCCATATCCTTTTAGATCATAAGCAAACATTGTTCTGTTTTTATCTAACCTTTAAGTATCCATTTTGTCAACACCATTATGCTCCAAATCATAATCAAGTCAGTGTCTACAATGACAAGATTGAATTTTTTTTTACGCCCCACCCAGAATTTTTCCTTCATATTGAGACGTCACTAGCTTTAGGTGAAGTGCTACAAATTTTAGACCTATGCTTAGCGCTCAGGGCAGTAGAGGTGAGGGTTATTTATCGTGCCAACGCCTGCCGCGACACGGGACCTCCGTTTGAAAGGTCATATACGATAAACCAGTGATTATCACTTCTAAATGACGAGCGTATGGTGAAGGAGTAATTTTGACGCAGCCGTGGCACGAGCGGGGCTCGAACGTTCAGTAATTTGATTATTTGTTTTGTATCTATTCGGGGGTGTTGGTGTTGGTGTTGGTGTTGGGTGTCTGTAGAGGCAAAACCAGCTAGCTGTAGGGAAGCGCAACCAATTTTGACCAATGCATGACGCTAACATGGAGGATTCTATAGTGAGTTAACAATGTATTCAAAATGCGTTGCTTTGTATTTAAGGTGGTTTACTTTAACGGGGCACGCTGACGAGAAGTTGCGGTACATGTAGTAATGTTGTTAAAATGCCATTATTGCCATGTAGTTAGTATCGCGAAGCAAATCATTGGCAAATTGTAATCTTGTACTATTTTCACTCAATAAGTAGGTTGTTGTTGTTTGCTTGTTTTTATTTCCTTTCACAACGGAGACGTCACCAGCAGTAGGTGATTTACGCTTAGAGATCCGGGGTAGTGGGCGTGCCAACGCCTGACGCGACGCTGCTGAGTTGATTGATTGATTAATTAATTGTTTTGCTGTTTTCCGCCACACTCAGCAATTTTTTAATTATTGGTGGCGCCAGGTTTTATTGGTGGAAGAGAGAACCCAGATATAATGTACCTGGGAACAGACCACCGACCTTCCGAAAGTAAACTGGGAAACTTTCTGACTTACCGGCACGAGCGGGATTCGAACCCGCGCCGACCAGAGGTGAGAAGCCGTGTGATTTTGAGCGCGATGTTCTAACCACTCGGCCACGCAGGCCCCCTGCTGAGTTGAAAACAGGTATTTTCTATGAAGTGCCGAGCTCACACATGGTCATTATGTCTCAATTTTATAAACTTTTATGAACTCGAAGGCTTATTCAGGTGTGATATAGATGAGTCTGCGTAGGGTTTTATGTAAGGGAAAGTGCACAGCTTGATTGATGATTCTATGCTGTTTTGTAGACTGAATCCAGAACTCGGCAATCTAATGACACTTACATGTTGTAAGTGAATGATATATTAATAAGCAAATGATGTTAGTGACTTAAACCACTGGCTCTTGGGGGATTTATTAAAAATCACGTGTTGGCTTGCAACACTTTTAAAATAATTCTGTGAGATAAACGGTCACTACTCTCCATTGCTAAATTTCACTGTGCTATACTCATGGCAAAACGTCAAACCTTAAATATGTGGGCGTGTTTGTAAAACCAATATCATAAGAATTGTGGGATTTGTTTCTTGTTTTTATGTGTTGTACGTTTTGCGAAGATAACTGTTCGTTTTGCAATAATATTACATTTCTTCGTCACGTACTAGATCGTTGATTTTGCTTTGATGTAGTAAAAAGGCCCGTTGATTAAGATTTAATATCATTTATTAAGTTATTTAGTAATTTGAAATTATTTTAAGTGTTTATTTTCTCTTACATGGTATGTTTTGGCCCTTTCCGCATAAAATATATCCATAAGCTTAAACTGGATGCTATGGGGGGAAGTCAGCTTGCGCATGTACGTTTTCACCGGAGCCAATCGGAATATCACCCGGCCTTTTCCGTCAAGTAAAAAAAGCAAGGTTTTATCGCTCACAGAAATTTCGATTGCAGAGTTTGATGACGCAACCTTTATTCAGATATCCTAGGGTAGAACATGCAACCTTACAGGCCTAGGGTAGAACATGCAACCTTACAGGCCTAGGGTAGAACATGACCGTACACCAAAAAAAAAAGGGGGGGGGGGTGGTATGGCACATGCAAAAGGAATTAGCAATTGATTTATAAACCATTGTTGAGAGAATTTTAAAAATAAATGTTTCTTAAAGTTTGTTAAAACACATTTTGTGTTTTTATAGGAAAAAGATTAATACTAGAGATTGTTTTTATGAAAAACAAATGTTTCCCCAAATTGGATTGATTGTATATTGTTTATCGTGAATCGTTCACTCATATGGAGACGTCACCACTGCCGTTGAAAGGCTGCAAAATTTAGACCTATGCTCGGCGCTTATGGCCTTTGCGCAGGGAGGGATCTTTATCGTGCCACACCTGCTGTGACATGGGGCCTCGGTTTTTGTGGTCTCATTTGAAGGACCGCCCCATTTAGTCGCCTCTTGCGACATGCAATGGGTACTGTGGACATAGTCCGCACGGGCCCCAAATTGGAAGTGCACCAAATGAAACCCCCTCTCCTTAATGTACTGCATGATATGGAGAAGAAAGCATGGACAGGAACATTATGAACTCTGATAAGCCATATATGAGGAGAAGCATCCACAAACTATTGTATACCCCCATCCCCCTCTTAGATCCACTCTAACTTTAAGGATAATGATTGGATCCCCCTGTGCCTATAATATGCTCATTTGCAAATGACACTAAAGTATTGCAAAAATCCCAAGTCTATCGGATAAGCCATAAAGGAGAAGTGTTCACAATCTATTCTAAAATCCTGCACCCCTCTTAGATCAACTATAACCTTTAGGAAAAAAATTGGATCCTCCTGTCCTGAAAATATGCACATCTACATATGGTAATGAAGTACTGAACGAAGTTTCAAGTCTATCAGCTAAGCCATATAGGAGAAGTGTTCACAAGCTATTTTACAGCCCCCACTCCACTTAGATCCACTATAACTTGTAGGAAACTAATTGGATCCTCCTGTCCCGACAATCTGCACATCTACAAATGGCAATGAAGCATTGTACACAGTTTTAAGTCTATCAGATAGGCCATGTAGGAGAAGCGTTCAAAAGATTTTGTGACAGACAGACGGACAGAAAGTACAAAAACAATATAATATCTCCCCCGGAAGAGGGGAGAAATAACTATGTGGTTGAATTTATTTAGTTGTACATAGTGACATGACACCATATTCACTTTAGCAAAGGAATTGATATTTTGTTGAATGGTCACCAATTGTGAAGATATACTGAACACTTATGACCATCAAAATTTTGTTGTCAGATTTTTATCATTGGATTAAGGTAATCTTTCACTCATATGGAGACCTCACCATTACCGCTGAAGGGCTGAAAAAATTTGGCCTATGCTCGGCGCTTATGGCCATTGAGGAGGGAAGAATCTTTATCGTGCCACACCTGCAGTGAAACGGGACCTCAGTTTTAGCAGTCTCATCTGAAGGAAAACCCCATTTAATCGCCTCGTACGACAAGCAAGGGGGTACTGAGGGGCTATTCTAACCCGGGTCCCCACAGGGTTATTCATTGAATTAAAGAAGTTAGCTCCTGAACTTTAGAGCACACCTGCGCAGGATGCTACAACTACTTGTAAGTATTCGCTGGTTCAATACTGATCTTATTGTTACAAATATATTATACATCTATTACTGAACCGTATCCAGTTGGGGAAAAAATGGGTCGATTCAAATTTTGAAAGGGTTTTGCAGGGACTATATTACGTGGTGGAAGGATTGATTAATAAAAAAAAGTTCAAACTCTGCGTGATATTACAGTTTCAGTTTCATCCAATATATCTCTTTTTATACTCCTATAAGTGTATTTCGGTTTTATAATTTATGCTACAAGTAGTTGAGACTTGGAACTAGTTCAAATGTTGTAATTTATTAATTTGGCTGATATATTTTTCTAAACCGAATACCGATTCTTCAAAAAGTTTAAATTAATTTACCCGGAATTTTGTATAACAATTCAGTATTTTCGCCAATGACTTAAAAATTTGGTCTCTACCCCCCCCCCCTTTTGTTAATTCCATTTTACATTTTAATACAAGACCCTAAAAATTATGTGAAATTTCAGAAATTGACATTACTCTTAAATTTCATATCATGATCAAGTGCTAAAAGGTCATTATTTACTTACATTACTTGTATTCAACCTTTTTATCTGTATTGTTAGAAGACGTGATTATCTATTATATCTAATGGTTGATTTGTGTTACTTATATTGTGTTGACACCAACAGGCAAATCAAGTTTAATACGCCAGTTTCAAGATGAGAACTCTTCTGTGTAGGAGGTGCATTTGGTGGAATTCTGAATGCTTAAATGGGACAGAGTGCACTTTCAGTGAGTGAGGGAGATGATATAATGTATTAAAAGTGGCTTCTCCTTAAATATATAAATGTACGAAATATGAAATGCTATCAAAAGAATTTTTTTGATAAGTGGAATAATAAAAACAATGTCATATTTGCAAGTAATACTCCTAGATATGATACGTACGAGCAACGAAATGACGCGATATAATAAGAATTCCATGTATTTGATTACTCCCTGAATACTTACCATTTACTTAGTTCGTGTATCAGTCGAATTAGGGTGATGAAACTGTGTATGAGAAACTTACTGAGTACATTCACTTATGCAGTGATGAATATTTGTCCCACTCCTGCATGTAAAGAAGCTGTTTCGCGTCTTACTATGTACTAGAGTTCTTCAAAGGGAAATAAATCGGACGTATCTCAAAACCGGCGTATTGAATAACCTTTAAGTGCAAAAAGGTAATATTTAGAACACTGTAGCTCAATAACAAGCATTGCGATCACAGTTTTTCTTTTTAATTTCCTAATTCTCCTTCAACGTAGAAGTCAAAAATACACTTCCCAAAAAATTGACATTCCTCCAAATATCAGGTGCAAAACTCTTTAAGGTACGAAATTAGAAACGGTTTTTTTTCTAGACCAGGATGTGTCCTCCTGTTGGATTTGAACTTGAAAGGTCCAGATCAAATATAAGGATGACTTTTAATTCGAGGTTAAAGGTCAAAGTTACAAATATTGAATATCCATTAGGCCTATATATTATTACGGTAACAGCTTTAGAAATAAAACTTATAATGTTTCAAGATGAAAAATCGGTTTTAAAATACATTTTGGTATCAACCTAGAAATAAGAATATTTAAATTGATGTTGCAAAGAAATGTCTATGGTCCTCGTTTTCTGAAGGACAGCAACTTGTTAATCTTCACTGAACTATACTCGTGACAAAATGTCAAACGGGATCGGTTACGATAACGAATCTCCACATGATTTACTCAGTGCGAGATGCTCTCGCATCTGTAAATATCGTCCATGTCAAGAATCGCTAACCATTTTACTATTGAAGTAGGTCGAATGATTGGGTCATTTCCGTTCCATTAGTGAAAACCTAATCTTAAACAAACTGATTCTAGCAACCATCTTTAGGTTAATCCTTGAAACGTGACAGGAGGTCGCCGTGCTGGAAATAACGATGTAGTGAAACTGCAGGAACATTCTCGGTCCACTCATGGTATTTCTTTGTATGTTTGTCCAGTTCGATATGTTTTCTCCTTAAAGGATGCCATCAGCCTAAGTGAAGGGTGACACAATTTGACCTAGGCCGAAGCAGGTCGACGACTGCCTTGACATACAATGTAGGATTTCGTTATTCCTAAAGAATTTTTTAACATCAAAATTCTACAGCTCTTTTGATGAAAGTAACAGGATGGACATAATTTAGTTGAGTGACATACGCTAAAGGACAATGTTCACTTTAAAGTAACGTTTTCCTTTCTGTACATTGTTGAATTTTTGTAGTGTAATGTATAATTGAAATAAAGTTGAAATAAATTATGTTCATTTACTTTCACTTTCCAGAAATGTGTCATTTCAAAAATAGACTTTTTTTATATGGTCCCTACTACAAAATTTATGCACGTATTTCAAAATGAAACTGAAAGTTAAAGATTCAGTCTTCTTAGAAAAACATTGTAATAAATAGATACAGAAGGATATAATTTCAAACACTAACAATTAACAAGACGTATTCGTTAAAAATGAATAAATCGATTTACTTAAAAGCGTATTGTTATAACCCCATGACTTGAAGTGTCGCCCGCAAACACCCGAGTCTGGTGATTGATTCCATTACTCGTTTCTTTTCGACCATTCGCATTATGACGACTTGTCATTTTAGTTTAAGGGATTCCGATTTTTGAAATTTGTGCCCTCTATATATGTTGCACTCGGGCACATAACAATGTTTTACACTTACAATTTGTTGCTACCGCCCACGGGCGATAACATATATACGTTAATGTTTTGCAGCTAGTGTGCTATAGTGTGGCATTCTGGGAGTTATATAGATCAGTAGTCTTAAATTTTATTTTACAGTTAAATATGTTATGATGAAAACTGTAATGTTATTTGAGTTTATTGTAAATGACATAAGCGATGCTATGTTTGATAAATGTTGTAAATGTTGTAAGCGATTATTCAATAAAACGCCATCTTGTCGTCCTGACTTTACATGGTGTCAGAAGTTAAAAGCGAGGATTTATGGAGCAACCAAAGCCTCCTAACCATCTTTCGATGGAGGGAAATCTCGCAGAAAACTGGAAAGAATGGATTCAAGGATTTGAACTCTACCTTACAGCAACGGGAATAGGCGAAAAAGATGAGAAAGTCCAGGTCGCAACCTTCCTACACATGGCCGGCATCGAGGCACGCCGCGTCTACAATACCTTTGGAATCACAGGTGATGATGTTCACAAAATAGAAGTACTCAAAACAAAGTTCAAAGAATATTGTGAACCCCGAAAGAACTTAACATATATTAGACATGTGTTTTTTACACGCAATCAAGGTCACGATGAGCCCACTGACAATTATGTGACAGACTTGAGGAATAAGGCACAACAGTGTGAATTCGGTAGTTTAGCAGATGAATTAATTAGAGATAGGATAGTGTGCGGAATTCAAGATGAAGCGTGTCGTGCACGTCTACTCAGAGAATCGGATTTGACATTGGCAAAAGCAATCGATGTGTGCAGAGCTCAAGAAATGAGTACGAAACAGCTTAAATCTCTGAAAGGATCCGAAGAGCAAGCGATAGCAGCAATACGTAAGTCACACTCTACTAGAAAATTCAGCTCACAAAAGAACACTAAACATGATAAACAAAGAACAGATAATCAAAGGCCGGAAAGTACTACAGGGAAGCCATGTCGTAATTGTGGAAGGAAACACATGGTAGGTGACTGTCCCGCTTATGGCAAAACTTGTCATGTGTGCCAGAAGATGAGAAGAAAAATCATTTTGCTAAGTGTTGTTTGTCGAAACAGTCTAACTCTGCAAAGAAAATTCACACCGTAGGAGTCCCACCGAATGCAGATTCTGACGCAGATACTGAACTTTTCATTGGAACTCTACTTGTTAACAAAGTCGACCAAGACAGAAGTGATTGGGTTGAAACGTTGACAATCAATGACCGCAAGGTAGAATTCAAGTTGGACACAGGCGCTCAAGGAAACATTATTCCAAAACATGTGTTTGATCAGTTGGAATTAGATGATCATCAGCTTAAAAACACTAAAATCAGATCAGTGGCATATGGTGGACACAAAATCAAACCGAAAGGCACCAAGATTCTGGAATGCTCAGTGCGTGGCCGAAAGTATGACTTACCATTTTTCATTGTCGATACAAATGCACGGGCAATACTGGGTAAGAATGCATGTACAGAAATTGGATCGATTGTGCGGGTTCATTGTGTGAAAAATGAGTCGACAAAGGAAAATGTACTGAAAGCATATGATGATGTTTTCAAAGGACTTGGTGAACTTCCAGGGAAACACCATATCAAGATCGATGAAACCATAACTCCAGTGATACACCCACCGCGTAAAGTCCCTGCAGCACTTCAGGACAAAGTAAGAACAGAACTTGACAGAATGGAAACGTTAGGGGTTATCACGAAGCAAGACGAACCAACGGATTGGGTTCATAGTCTGGTGACAGTACGCAAACCTAACAAGTTAAGACTTTGCATTGATCCAAAGGACTTGAATCGTGCGATCAAGAGAGAACATTACCACTTACAAACAGTCGATGAGGTGATCGAAAAGCTTCCGCAAGCTAAAGTATTCTCCAAGTTTGACGCGACGCACGGGTTTTGGCATATCAAACTTGATGAGCCCAGTTCAAAGTTATTGACATTTAATACACCGTTTGGGCGGTATAGATACATGCGTTTGCCCTTCGGAATCAGTTCTGCGCCGGAAGTATTTTCTAAACGAGTTCAAGAGATGTTCTCCGATTTGTCGGGCGTGGAATGCATTGTTGATGACATCCTTGTTTGGGGAGAGACTACTGCAGAACATGACTCTCGCGTACAACAGATGTTACAACGGTGTCGCGAAATGAACTTTAAGCTAAATAAGAACAAAGTGGAATTTCGTGTACCGGAAGTTAGGTATGTAGGACATTTGATCACAAACAATGGCATCAAAGTAGACCCCGAGAAAGTCCGTGCAATAGTGGAGATGCCACCGCCTGATGACGTATCAGGAGTTAAGCGCGTTTTAGGCGTTGTTCAGTATGTGTCGAAGTTCATTCCGAACTTGTCGGATGTGACCGCTCCACTTCGTATACTTCTACAACAAGACGTAGAATGGCACTGGGATGCGCCCCAGCAGGAAAGTTTTGACAGACTGAAACAGTTAGTATCTAGTACCCCTGTACTACGTATTTACGATGTACGTAAGCCAGTAAGGATTTCGGGAGATGCAAGCTCGAAGGGATTAGGTGTTGTACTTCTTCAAGATGCACACCCGGTAGCATACGGTTCGCGGGCGTTAACGGAAACACAGAAGCGTTGTGCTCAGATCGAACGCGAGATGCTGGCGATTGTATACGGATGCGAGAAGTTCCATCATTACATATATGGACGAAGCGTGACCGTAGAAACGGACCACAAACCCCTTGTCGCAATCTACAACAAGCCATTGTACCGCGCGACTCCTAGACTTCAACGCATGCTCATGAGATTACAGCGATATGATCTCAAGCTAGTATACGTACCAGGTAAGGAGATGCACATCTCAGATGCACTGAGTCGGTCGTACCTGAAAGAAACTCCCGAGATTCTTGTTGATGACGAGATAGACGTTGATTGGATTGAGGCACAACTTCCGGTATCACCAACAAAACTGCAACAGCTCAAAGAAGCAACTGCTGCTGACGAAACACTACAAACATTGAAAAATACCGTGTTGGTTGGTTGGCCGATCGACCAATCAAATGTTCCATTGAATATTATTCAATTTTGGAATTATCGTGATGAAATTACTGAAATAGATGGACTCCTATATAAAGGTCAACGACTGATGATACCTACCAGCTTGAAAACAGAGATGTTGAACAAGCTACATGAAGCTCACATGGGCATTGTGAAAACACAGACACGAGCACGAGAAATACTGTTTTGGCCCAAAATGAATCAGAACATTGAAAACTTTATTGGGCAATGCGCAGTGTGTAACAAGTACAGGAATTCTAACAGCAAGGAACCAATGGTACCACAAGAGATACCTTCACGTCCGTGGGCCAAAGTTGCGGCAGATATGTTCCAATTCAAAGGTTCGGAATACCTTTTGTGTGTCGATTACTATTCCAAGTATCCAGTTAGTTCGTATGCCTACGACAACCAGTTCACAAACAATCACTACTTTTAAATCAGTGTTTGCTCGTCACGGCATCCCGATGGAACTATTCACGGATAACGGACCACAGTTCTCGAGTTATGTATTCAGGAAGTTCGCGAGTGATTGGGATTTCGTTCATACAACTTCAAGTCCCAGATATCCACAGTCAAACGGGCAGGCGGAAAGGTGTGTTCAAACAGTTAAGAACCTACTTAGGAAGGCTGGCGAATCAGGAGGTGACATTTATACGAGCCTTATGAATTATCGTGCATCACCAATTGATGGAATAGGACTGTCGCCATCTCAGCTACTCATGAATAGACAGCTGCGTACCAAGTTACCGATTACAGCTAACATGTTGAATTCGAAAGTAGTCGAATCCTGCAAAACACAACTTGCTGCGCGCCAAGGGAAACAGAAACACTACTATGACCGACAATCTTCAACGTTGCCCATCATGAACAGAGGTGAAATAATTCGTGTACAGAAAGACTCAAAACAATGGGAACCTGCTGTCGTAGATCAGAAACTTTTCGACCGATCGTATTTAGTACGCACAGGTGATAACAAGCTGTATCGCAGAAACCGCAGGCATTTACTTAAAACGGGTGAAACTATGTTGCCATCTGATGCCTTAGATGGTACCGAACCGATGATTGACGAGTCACCACAACCGCATCAGGATCAATCCGACGCGTCGACCACTTCACCAGAGAAGCCTAAACCACATGAAATTTCGAACACCCTGCGTCAGGAACCAAGACCACAGCGAACAGTGAGGCAACCAAAACATCTTGAGGACTTTATTTACAAATAAACTGTTATTTGAGTTTCTAGTCATCCTAAGGAAGGAAAAAAAACTGTTATCTTCTTTTAAAGACTGATTTTTTTGTTCTTAAAAAGGGGAGATGTAATGTTATTTGAGTTTATTGTAAATGACATAAGCGATGCTATGTTTGATAAATGTTGTAAATGTTGTAAGCGATTATTAAAAAAAACCGCCATCTTGTCGTCCTGACTTTACAAAAACTTTTTACACAAGTAATAAAAGTGTGTTTAAACAATTTACACTGTAGCTATCAGATTCTTATTTTGCGGGCTAATTATATAGTACACGGGTTCCACATATTGATATTGTCACATATATTTTGGTTCCAGCCCCTTATTGATCACTCGTGTTGTGGTCTCCAAAAGCGAGAGATCAATGAGTAGCTGGGGCGAGGACCAGACTATGTTTCGAGTAGCCAAAAATATATGTATTTGTTTTGCATGATGAAATCATTGATAAAGCTTAAACTTGTAATCATGCGGATATTAAGAACCGGGTCAAAGATTTAAAACGCCGTTTTGGGATATATACACATATTACCTCCCAGCGATCGTTTCACTCGGGTATTTGACTTTGTTGGTCATATTCAAGATCTGGTTGTGGATAATGTAGTTTACCTGGATGATTTTCCTGTTCCGTTGATGCGATCGACCTTGCATCTACATGTATTCAAGTTAAATGTCATTTACCAATTTTTGTTCTTTGTATTACATTGGTTGTAGGCCATATACACCATCTTTCTATCACGTTTGCAATACCGATAATGAAATTCCTATAAGCAATACAAAGTAGAGAGTTGGGCAAACACGACCCTGGATATACCAGAGGTGGGATCAGGTGCCTAGGAGGAATAAGCATACCCTGTTAACCTGTCACACCCGTCGTGAGCCCTATATCTTGATCAGGTAAACGGAGTTATATTTATAGTCAAATCAGTGTGCCAAGAACGGCCTAACAATCGGTTTGAAAGAAGTCAGAGAGCATTGACCCAATGATAGGTTGTGTTGGCAAACTATGTTGTTATATGTATAACGACCATGGAATTTGCGAAATGCTGACTTAAAACGAAACTGTTGAAATGCCTGTACCATTATTTAGTTTGTCAGTAGCTTGCCTTAATTTAAAAACTGGTCATATACAGAACAAGCTCTTGCGTATCGAATCAGTTGAGAGATGTAAACACCATATGCAGTTAATATTAATGGCAAACTAACAACTCAGCTTTATGACAGCTTCTCCATCGTAAACTTCCCATATTTCTGTAGCAATATTCCAGTATCAACTGCATATGGTGTTTATATCTCTCAAATGATTCGATACGCAAGAGCTTGTTCTACGTATAGTCAGTTTTTAAATAGAGGCAAGCTACTGACAAAAAAGTTGATGGTACAGGGGTTTCTACAGTCTCGATTGATGTCAGCATTTCGTAAATTCTATGGTCGTTATAACGATCTAGTTCGTCAATACAACCTATCATTGGGTCAAATGCTGTCTGACATGTTTCATACCGATTGTTAGACCGTTCTTGGCACACTGATTTTGACTACGGATAACTCCGTTTACCTGATCAGGATATAGGACTCACGGCAGGTGTGACCGGTCGACATGAGATGCTTACTCATCCTAGGCACCTGATCCCACCTCTGGTGTATCCAGGGGTCCGTGTTTGCCCAACTATCTATTTTGTATTGCTGATAGGAGTTATGAGATTGGTCACTGTTCGTTATCTTCACCTTTCATAGGGACACTTTTTGGACGCAACTCTTCAGAGACCTCTGTACGGATTTTGTTCTAATTTTGGATTGATTGATTGATTATTCCGCCACACTCAACAATTTTTCAGTTATCTGGTGGCGCCCAGTTTTTATTGGCGGAAGAGAGAACCCAGATACAATATACCTGAGAAGAGACCACCGACCTTCCGAAAGTAAACTGGGAAACTTTCTCACTTACCGGCGCGAGCGGGATTCGAACCCGCGCCGACAGAGGTGAGAGGCCGTGTGATCTCGAGCGCGATGCTCTAACCACTCAGCCTTATTAGAAATGATGGCCCATCTACTTCTAATGTTGGAGGATTATTTGTCACAATATGTAGTTGATTATATTCCCCCGCAATTTTGATTCTACAAATGTTACAGCAGTTATGGGTCTTTTGTGCTTCAACTTATTTGCGGCGGTGGGGGCATATGGATATCTTGTTTAGTTAGAGCAAACTTTTTTCGGAGAATGCACTAGCTCTCCGAAATACAGAATTGATAAGCAAATTATTGATGCAGTTTTAAAAGCACCTGGACAGCCTATTATTTCTTAACGTGACACCCCAATGGAACTAAACCACTGCTGCGAACATTTTCGTTTACTGATTGTCCAGAAATTATCGATTAACATCAAATCTTCATCTGATTCCTTACGAAAAACAATTGACTTTACCAAAAACAACCGTATAGCTACGATGTTACAAGCATGTTCTTCAACATGGAATTTGCAGAATTACTTGTAATCCATTGAAAAAGCGTATGCATATGACCAAATGCACTGGACATTCCCCAACCCAGCATTTCTGATTTTATTTTCCTTCTTCGATATATCGTTGAGAATAATTACTTTGAATTCGATGCGTTAAGTGCTGCAATGGGAGCCTAACCATCACCGGAACATACGTACGAAGGATATCACTGGCGGGAGTATCTCTCATTTCCTGTTATGAGAATGCTGACCGAATATTTTATTGCGTATTTTATTTAGAGGTGACGGCTTCATTTTATTTTAATAGATCCTCAGCTGAAATCAGAGATTTTTTTTACATTGGCAATTCTTTCCACAAGTTGCTGAAATTCACCTCTGAAATATCTGACACGTAAATGACCTTCTTTGACACTACCGTTTACAAAGGAGTCAAGTTTTCTAAAATGCACAAATTAGATATCTCAGTGACCTCATCAAGTCAGCAGGAATTCGTCGAAAGTCGAATCGCGTTTTATTTTTATCCAGTGCGTTCATTTCCACACACTATTTTCGAATGCACTTCGAGATCGAAGAGTAAAGCAATGTGATCTGCAACTTTACTCCGTTTCAACCATGTCAACCTCCTTGACACACAAAAGGTTCGAAAAAGAGTAGGCTCACTGAGAGCCGTCAGGGAAACTCAAACACTCACAACCAAACATATTTCAATTAGTTAATCGCCGAACAATGGCTAATATATGGCCAAAAACGGTGTAAAACAACAATCAATCAATCCACCATGTGTTTGCACTTTATGGTCTTCAGGGGCGGATCCAGGAATTGCGGTTAAGGGGGGCGTCACTTTATGAGGTAGGGGGTCTGGGATTTTACAGATTTTATAGGGCTTGAAATATGTCTCCTATTTAGTCATTTGTACCATTTCCTATCATTTCTAATAAGGTGAAATTAATAAAATGACGGAAAGTTTAAGGGTTTTTGGAACAAAATTACGTTCTCCCAATAAAGTAATGCAAGAAATCAAAAGATTTTGTCATTTATTTCTACGGGATTCAAAGAAATGATTGCTTCTTTTATCGTTTAGTACATTTTGCTATTCAAGATACCCCGATTTACCTTAAATTTGAAAATTTTAGTGGGGACGCGCGCCGGCTGCGCCCCCCCCCCCTCCCTTAAATCCGCCACTGGTCTTAAAATTTTGACACAGTGTAAAGTTGTCGTGAAAAATGCAAATATAGTCTACAACTGAGTGATTACGGGTTGAATAAAAGCGTGCTTTCCTTCGATTCTTCTCCATAACGGCCATTCAAAACACAACATCGACTATCTCTACAAGGGTTTTGAGTTTTATCACTTGGCAGACGAGAGGGAAATTTGTCGAAACAATCATTAATTTCCTGTGTACAGGTTTTTTTTTTTATTCAGTTGTTAAGCTGTTTAATCACATTACCCCTGATCGTTGTCAAGGCGTTTACTCCCATGACCTTCATAGCCGTAATACACACTAACAAAATCCATGTGTACATTCAAGTCTAAATTCTAAATATTTCCCATTGTCCCTCTGATTTTGTCGGAATTTTTGCATGCTGTTAATCACGCTTTTGTTTATTCAATGTCAGTTGAGTCGGTTTCCAATGCAGTTACTTTAGGTGAATTTGCTAGATTGACTAGACTCCTAGGAAAGATTGATAAATTAAACAGTCCCGATGAGACATGGCAGGGACAGCTCTACTGTAGTGAACTTCTATTATTGCGTGGACTCCGAGCGCCACACAGATAATATATACAGCGACGTTAAACCGCGTACATATAGGGGAAAGTCAACTTGCACTAATCAGAGAATGACGACGGGGTCTTTATTTATATAATCTCTGGAAACGTAACCGGGCATGGAAAAAAAAGGGGGGGGGGGGTCAACTTGCGTACGTGTAAGCACTAGTACAGTGAGAACGGCAAGGTTTCAGAAGCAATTGCACAGAGACTCTAAAATCTTAATTAAAATGTTCTGTTTGGTTTATGAGAGAAAAATGTTAGAGTGTACTTAACAAGATACGTTTAATATTATAGAGTCAAATAGACAACATATTCAATTCACTAACGTTCAATAAAAAAGAAAAGTTCTCGACAAGACGCAAAACAACCGGTTACTCAACCAACTAGTGTTTTTCGTGCGCGCGCACACACACACACACACACATATATATTTATATATATATATACACATACACACACAAACGACATTTAACCGCCGCGGTGGCCTAGAGGTTAGAGCTAGCGTTCGCCCCGCGTGCGGAAGGCCGTGACAGACCTAAGTCGTTAAAACAGGTAGTGACGGTTCCATCGCCAAACGCTCGGCATTAGATGACCTTAAAAACGGATGCCCGGTGTCGCAGTCGGTATGGTACGCTAAAGAACACTCACTGCTCAAAGGCCGTGAGCGCTGAGCAAAGGCCTAAAGTTGAAGCCATTCACCGGTCTGGGTGACGTCTCCATATGAGTGAAAAATTCACGAGAGAGACGTTAAGCAAGATACAATCAATCAAGCTTGTGAGCGTCAATACTTAAATCATTGGATTAAGGTAGGAAACTCAAACATTATCTGGACTAGATTGGTACATATGTTGAATTTGATTTGAAATGCAAGTACGGCTCTTAATTCTACCAATATTTCATAGCGATTACCGATTATATATCATTACAGCTCTAACAATAAGACTTAAATTATGAAATATTTACATGTTTCAAGTTTTCAAAATAAGAATGTTTTAAACACTTTTTATTTCAATCTAGAATATCAAGTTTTTGATAGAAACACGTCTATATGGTTCACGTATTGCAGTCTTCCTATTTTTTTTAAGTCGGCATCTTGTGTCAGTCGTTGACGTGATATTGTGAACTGGGTGTTAGTTTTTTCGGTGCCTCTCGTCTAGCGCGGAGTCTGTGTTTTACAGATTCTATATGCAGCTTATGCTTCTTATGTCTACCTCCCTTTAAACACTTAATAAAAAAATTATTGATTACTACGCATGGAAAATTTAGACGGAATCAGTACCGACAGGGGATGCTTACTCCTCCCAGACACCTGATCCCACCTCTGGTGTGTTTAGGGGTCCGTGTTTGCCCTGCTTTTCATTTTGTATTCTTTACAATTGTTACGAGATTTATCACTGTTCGTTATCTTCACCTCTCCGTTCAGGTGCTAGTGCCACGTTCACGATCTGGTATTCTATGTGTTTTGGTTAAGGTACCTCTCCTGTAAATCTCAATATAATTGTTTTAAGTTTTGTTTGCTGGTTGTAGAATAACATAGAGTTCAATATAGGATCAATATCCTTAGGACCCGTAAAGGACAGTATCTACAACTTTCAAAGTTTGGTTCCCCTATCTAACAATATCAGCTATTGTCTCGATTTCAAACATAAAATGTTCAATAGGAAAGACAACTCGTGATATAGATGCACATGTAAACAATAGATTTTACGACAATGAATTTACGGGAAATACTTTTAATTGAATATTGTTTAACGTCCCGCTCGAGAATATTTCACTCATATGGAGATCACTGCCGGTGAAGGGCTGGAAAATTTAGGCCTATGCTCGGCGCTTCTCCATATGAGTGAAAAGGTTAAGCAAGATACAATCAATCGGTGCTTATGGCCAATGAGCAGGGAGGAGACGTTTGAAGTGTATTCATGTACATAACATGCAGTATAACAGATGACCAGTGCTACATTGAAATCTGCGGATGACGAAATCCATACGTTTCACTACATTTTATAGCCACTATATTCAAACCAATGATGCACTCAGGGATTTTCGATGCATCTCTGGGCTGAATATACGAAGAGACAAAATTTATTTCATTCTCAAATTAAGCAAAAAAATTATGAGACAGGAACATTTCTCATACTTTTCATACACGTATTTACCTCCTGATTTTAAGAAGTTTAAATATATATCATGGAAATATTGCAGACAACAACAAGACTGGCAAACCCTGATAAGGTAGACCGTGCACTGGATGGTTGATTGTAAATTGTTTAAATGTCACGCTCGAGAATCTTTTACTCATATGGAGACGGGTTGCAAAATTTAGGCCTGTGCTCGGCTCTTACGGACATTGAGCAAACCTGCTGTGACACGGGACCTCGGTTTTTGTGGTTTGTGGTCTCATCCGAAGGACCGTTCCATTTAGTCGCCTTTTATGACAAGCAAAGGGTTTCCGCCCAGGAAAATGTGAAATAAAAATAAAGTGTGGAAATTTTTAACCGAACAAGTTTTGCATGAAATTTACTATTCCTCATGCATTAATGGAATTTGTCCTAAAGAAAGTTTTTCTCCTTTAAGACAATGAAGGGTATTAAGTAAGACTAGAAATCTTACTATTCTTTATGTTTTTCTTTTAATCTAAAGGTTCGTATATATAACTCTATAAGCATATGCGAGCTCAGTCTGCAGCCCCAAGGGCTACGGAATTAGTAATAATCATCCAAGCTAAATTCTAATAATTCAGTACATTTGTAGCATTATAAAATAATATGTGTTCTCCCCGAAAGTGTCCATACTAATGAATGACAATTTAGGCCCCACCCTACTATCAAATCCGCTACTCCTGGAATCATGAAATTTACAAGTTTGGTAAAGAACTACCTGTTCCTTCTAAATATCCAATTAGTTTCAATACCGCTAAAGAACATATTATCATATCATGATAATAGATGACATGTTCACTTAAAATGTTGTGTTTTTCATTAGACATTTCAATGACTAAATGAGCTCCGGAATGCCAGAGGTCTTTGCTCGTATACGAGTTTTTCTATTTCAAAATTGCGGAACATAAAAATGTTTTGTGACGCGTTTTAAAACACATAGCGTAGGATATAAAGACTGCAAGGGTTGGAAGAGATCGCGTGGTTTGGGAGTTTGTAAACAATCATCAGGTGTTGAATGGAATATGGAACGTAACGTAAAATACTGTATGCATAGTTAATATCATGGGGTGATCATCATTTGGTAAAATCAAAAGGCTTATTGTAGAATGAACAAGGGCGGCAGAAATTACACGGGGGTTCATCCTCATGTTACACATAGACTTATGCATGGACGTATTTTAAAATCATATTTAACTAAGCACTTATGGGTACCACCCTCCCCCCACCCCCGGATTTTTCATTTTCTGACACTCTCTCCCCTGCCGATTTTGACAGCATGTTGTTTGACAAATAGAAGAAGAAAAATGAAAAGGAAGAAAAATACTGAAAAAGAAATAACCTTTCAAATTATAGTGTTATTTCCCTGGTCGTCCTCTTTAGAAAAGATTTTATAAGCCTATCCGATTAATAAAAGGTTTACATTCCCCTGAAAACAACATGGAAAAGATAGATTTACAATTGTATTTGTAATTATTCCAGCGAAACTTCTTTTTCTGTTCTTCAGCTGTTGTATTTGCTCTATTTCCTTTCTTGTCAAAATGTGATCGCCATTTGATAACTTATAATAACAAGAGAGGGATTGTTATAAGTGCACATGCACTTGTTTTCCAATCTCCAAATCAAAGGATAGGCATTTAAGAGAGAGACGACATATTATTTCCATTCTCTGCCCATGCAATGTATGTGTTGTTGTCATAATGCTGCAATTACAAAATTATTGTGAAACACTTTAAAACCTTTATACAAACAATCAATTCATGGTGCAGAATATTTCAAGAGCAAATGTTGTACTGCTCGTAAAGAAATCCCCGACATTTTGATTTTAATCAAATTATAATGTATTTGTATTTGTCTGATTTATGGACAAAATTTCTTAGCTACATATCGTATTTTAAATCTCCATTAATCTTGTCTAACAAATCATTGGTTGCCTTTTTAAGGATTTAATTAGCGATTTACAAGAGTCTTGCGATCCGGCATTGACAGAGTTTTTAGCGAGCAACCACATACATAATGAGTTTTTCACCCCATCCCCCAAAACCCCGCAAGAAACGAAAAAAGTCCATCCGATCCATTAACGGAAGCTGTCATTTGTTAATGTTAGTAATTAATAGGAATTGTTCCAGAGTTTCGCTCGTGCAATGTCTCAAGAGCGAGAGTCTGGGTAAAGTGAGACTAATGAAATAGACTACTGAAGACAGATTAACATGATCAACTGTTGACTGTACATGAATTGAATCTACCTTTGTTGATATGTCACATTATCATACACCGTACATGTGTTGATTGTATTGATAAGAAAATGAAAACAGTGATGGGGCATATATGTCAAATAAATAATGGTGATTAAACAACTTCTTTACAAATATTCGAATTCACCGGACCACTCCATCTTGTCCATGAAGGTCAGAAATTTTTTTTTGGGGGGGGGGATTACCATCACACAAACAATCCAACATTAAGTACCCCTTTTCGTTAACAACGAGAAATCACTGGATCAGGAACATAGGTACTGCATTTCCATATGGATGCAATGATAATGTATATGATGTGGGAAATTTGACTATTCCACAAGGAAATAACTTGAATGTAATGAGACTCTTTCCCAATACTCAAAGACAGAAACGCAGTCATGGAGATCGTTCATATAAAAGACCAAGTATAAAAGATGTCACGTTTGATTCACTTTTACCTTATGTCAACAAACAATACGCCAGTTTCGAGATACGTTCGAGTTATTTCCCTTTGAAGAACTCTCGCACATAGTAAGGTGTGAAACAACTTGTTTACATGCGGGTATGGGACGAATATTCATCACTGGAAAAGTTAATGTACTCAGTATTTTTCTCACACGCTGTTTCATCACTAAATCTCTACTAAATGTACCTCCTACACAGGAGAGCTCTTATCTCGAAACTGGCGTATAAGGTCCACATCATATTCGCACAAAACTGTACTCTCTTCCATGGAGAGTTTTACATACATGTGTACGTATGTACGTTATTTAAAGGGACATGGACACGATTTGAGCTGAAAATTTTCAAATTTTATTTTCCCATTTTTAATGTTTAAAAAGCAGATTTTTCAATTTACAAGTTAATTCTGAACACAATTAAATAGTCTCTAGTGTTTAGCACATCTCATTTTGTTTTGAGCATGTTATTTTCTATAGAACGATCTATATGTAAAGAGCCTTGTTTACATAACAAAAAATTGTGAGTGCTGTATTTCACGTGTACCTCAAAAACTGATATTCAAATTTTGGTTGACCATTAAAAATACTTTAGTTAAACATTGTAAACAATAAATATGGAAAAATAAAATTTGAAAATTTTCAGCTCAATCGTGTCCATGCCTCTTTAAAGAAGCCAAAGCTAGTCTATACTTGGATTTTTCAACACCTGAATATAAACTGAACTTTATGATTATGGATGTTGCCAATCACAGGCTTTAAACCACCACGGGTCGTGGATGATATTCCTTCTGAATCATATCACCAGTTCCTTAAAGGACACATCTCGTGTTTTCAAAGTATACAAAATTATAATTATACATTTTGTCTTCCTTATGCTTATAGAAATCAACTGTAATAGTTCGTTCGCCGAAATATTGCGATAATTAGCCACAATACGGACTTAAATCTAAGCATCGATTTAAAAAAGCCTCGTTAATTAGTTAGGTAGTCACGTGGTACAGTGACGTCATATGCGACCTTCGTCGATCAACTTATTGTAAAAGTAGTGTTAGACATTTTTAAAAACTCGAGTATTAGGGGCCTAATTTATTTACCATGGATAACATTTATTTCGATGTTGACAAATTTCCCAAGTCTTATACATGTAAAACTTATACGGTAGCAATTTTGATGCACCAGATGCGCATTTCGACAAATAATGTCTCTTCAGTGATGCTCAACCAAAATGTTTGAAATCCGAAATAACAATGAAGTTTTAGAGCTAAATATAGTCAAAAACAGCGTGCCAAAAAAGTGGAGTCATTTTCGTCTAAGGATAAGAGCTATGCATGAGGGAGATAATCCTTAATTTTGAAATGAATTTCTAAATTTTATAACAGCAATTAGATACCTTTTAGCCACCAGTGCATACAAATAGCGACCCAAATGTAACGAGGAAAGCGAGTATGAAATCTGTATTTGCGAGTAAATGATGTTTTCATGGGATCGCTCTCTAAACACTATTTGGTAATGCTATTGCTTTAAACATTTGTAATTCGCGGGTTTTTCTAAAATAAACATTGCAATAAAGTAAGTTAGATAGACCTAAAGTATGATACGATGCATCATTGACAACTAGGTCTACTGTCACGGGT
>NC_079167.1:94008116-94043116 GCF_947568905.1 Ostrea edulis
ACTGGATTTTTATTTAATATAAAGGAGTGCAAGCTACTGACAAACAAGTTGATGGTACAAGGGTTTCAACAGTCTCGATTGAAGTCAGCATTTCGCAAATTCTATGGTCTTTATAACGATCTAGTTCGTCAATACAACCTATGATTGGGTCAAATGCTGTCTGACGTGTTTCATACCGATTGTTAGGCCGTTCTTGGCACACTGATTTTGACTACGGATAACTCCGTTTACCTGATCAGGATATAGGGCTCACGGCGGGTGTGACCGGTCGACATGGGATGCTTACTCCTCCTAGGCACCTAATCCCACCTCTGGTGTGTCCAGGGGTCCGTGTTTGCCCAACCATCTATTTTGTATTGCTTATAGTAGTTATGAGATTGATCACTGTTCTTTATCTTCATCTTTCATTTTACATAATATTATATAACATATACATATATTCTTAATGTACAGTAGATGCGTAAAGGGCTTAATTCTCACCTAATTGTTTGAGAATAGGAAATGTACTTTCACATGTTTAAGAAATGTGATACAAGTAGATTAAAGATTATAAACAGTATTAAAACAATACAATCTAGTTTATGTAAAAATCTAAGTGGAATGAATTCGATCTAATATTTCTTTAGAATGTTAGATATTTTGAGATTATACATTTAGATTTGAGATTGAGATAATGATATATATGTCTGAGATTTCATCGGGCAAATAAGAATACCGTTGGAATCATTTTAGAACATTGGAATGCTATGAGGCATATATGAGAAAATATATCAAATGATTTAGAATTGCTTTCTAAGTTTTTGAGAACATTATTGAGGTTGTCGAGAAATACAATTAGATTTGATTGAGATGGTATCTAATGAGAATTCTTTTGGAATAATTTGACAACATTCGTGAGATTATTGAGGCATATACTTTGTAACTATGCCCTTGTGGCTGATACTGTCATTTCTCATATTGTGTCGTAACATTGTGTTGAAGAAAAACTAAGTATTCTTCTTAAATATCATTTAATAAAAAGGCTTATTATACTCTCATGTAAAATACTCGAACCTGATTGGTCGAGAAGCATTTGAAAAAACATATTGTTACCCTCTGAGAACAGAAAACACGCGCCCCAGGGTGATAGTATCTAGCAACGGGTAACAGTATTTGACAACGGGTGATATTATAAAAAAAATATCACATGCGTCAAATTTATGCGCGTACGGTTCGCCGTAGATTGCTAGACGACGTCGTTTGAGCGTTTGTAATAAACGCGAGTACCCGCATCGAAATACGAAATATCGCATGACAGTGACTGATCAAATGTCAACAGACGTAAGTTTTTCTGCTTTACAGTTTACATAACATTCAATATAACAAAACAGATATTGCATGTAGTTGAGGGTAACATTGAAATTTTCACCCCTCGAGAAACCACTGTCAACCTCGGCTACGCCTCGGTTGACAATGGTTTTCTCGGGGTGAAAATTTTCAATGTTACCCTCAACTACATGCAATATTTGTATGTTTTTTCACATATCAAAACGAGTTAGTAATTTATTCCAACAAACGTTTTATACATAATATGTACAGTGTATATCACTGCAAAATGCGGTCATTTCATTAATTTAACAGCCCCATTACATTATATGTCATTCTTACAATAAGGATCGATCTATGTCGAACAACGATATGAATTGCTTTAAAATATTTTCATTCACCCATTCCATGAAAATTACATATGTATTTCATAAGGAAATCCCCATATCAGATATTAGTATAGCATGCATTTATGACTGAGGTTGCCAATATTTCATTCACTCCTTTACTTAGCAACTGCAGCAAATTATTGAAACTGTTGTTTTGATATGCTGGTAGTACTATGATAACGTGTACATCCATACAACATCATTTAATTTATAAGCCAAGTCTAGCACTTCTCGGTACTTGAGCAGAATTGTTCCTGCGTTTTTGAACAAGAGGTCCACAGGCCTTATCGGTCACCTGAATTCTAGTGAAAAAGTATTACTACTTCCATGGGCTATGAAATCTAGAAAACATTCCCTGTTCTGAATATCTAAGCTAAATTCTAATGTTCAGCAACAGTATAAAACAAAGATGTTTTCTTAAAACTTCACTGCCTTCAAAAGTGCATACACTGATGAAAGGCTTTAAATACTAGGTGTATTAACATTAAAACATCAAAACATATGACTAATTTCGACTCATCCTAAAGTCATAAACCTGGGTTTTGATTGAAATTCACCATTTTTGTACATCCTTTTCTGCTATTCCTAAGTATTCATTTAGATTTGATACAGTATCAGCAAACTTACACATGAATACTATATACTAAGTTTGGCCCCACCCTGGCGTCAGAACCCTTACTCTGGGGATCATCAAATAGGGTATTGCACCGAAACGGGAATTTTCCCTAATCGGAGCTCCATGCCAGCACTCGTAACGTAGAACTGACCTTCATTCATATTTATACTCATTGCGTATTTGCCATTTAAATACCTGAAGGATACCCCTAGTACTAGGGACAAGCCTACTACATTTCATGTGTCAATACATTATACATGTCTAAAGATCATCTTTGAAATCGTGAAAATTAAATTGTCTTATTTTTACCACGTAACTTTATGGAAACTGCTTGTAATTTTTCCGCGCATCGTTACACGGGTAGGGGTATTTCTAGTCGAGGCTAACAAACACCCATGGTGCCAGCACTATTGAGAAGTTAATCTAGTCGATCGAATAAACGTGAGCTGTTGTATTGCCTATCTCCTATCAAGATATAGGGCTCACGGCGAGTGGGACCGGTCGACAAAGGATATTTACTCCTCCTAGGAACCTGATCCTACCTCTGGTATATCCAGGCGTCCCTGTTTGCCCAACCCTATATTACTTACAGGAGTTATGAGATTTATTACTGTTCGTTATCTTCACCTTTCATGCAGAACAGTTTATAAGCCCAATAGAAAAAGTTGTTAGTAATAAGCGTGAGGTGTTGTATTGCCAATCTTCTATTAAAATATTTTTGGTACTTATGTTGAAACTTTATCAATTATGTTAATATGTGAAAGGTGAATATTCAACTAACAGTGATCAATCTCATAACTCCTATACGCAATACAATAGAGTGTTGGGCAAACAAGGACCCCTGGATATACCAGAGGTGGGATCAGACAAACACGGACCCTGGATATACTGGAGGTGGGATCAGGTAAAATAAATGCGAGAATATTGTTATATACATTTCCAGTACGCAGCGTACTAACTACCCCCCTCCAAAAAAAACAACACCTAAACATAAACACCTAGGTCAACAACACCAAACAAGCAAAAACGATACGAATGTAGTCCGAGGCTCTAACAGTACATTAATGTTACAGGGCTTTCAACAGTCAACATTTCGCAAATTCGCTAGTCGTTATAATCATCTAATATGCAAACTTGTCATGACTGTCTGGCGTGTTTCATACCCTGTTCTTGACATTTTCAATTTGACTACAGACTACTCCGTTTACCTGATCAAGAGATAGAAATCACAAGGTGATCGGTCAAAACGGGACTTTTACTCCTCCTAGGTACCTGATCCTACCTCTGGCACAGTGTCCAGGGGTCAATACTTGCTCTACTTTTGGTTGTGTATTATTTATGGGATTTATAAGACTGCTAACTGTTCGTTATCTAATTCCTTTGTTTTCATGCAGTATGTCGGTCAAGTAAACACGTCT
Organism: Ostrea edulis; assembly: GCF_947568905.1. Classification (NCBI taxonomy): domain Eukaryota; kingdom Metazoa; phylum Mollusca; class Bivalvia; order Ostreida; family Ostreidae; genus Ostrea; species Ostrea edulis. The sequence continues at coordinate 94,011,845 of NC_079167.1, forward strand.
GTTAAATTGATTACATTTCCCATTGCAAATCATGTGAATATTAATTTCCGAGGGAAGATATCGACAACTTTGTTGTAGAAACCGATTTTATAATTTGTATAGAGTGTCGTAAAATAATCTGCACTTGTCAGCCATACTTACAGCTGTCGTGGACGGGTGGTATTATGGCATGGCGGAGTTTGTTTTGCAATGTCAAACTTACATATGTAGTTTGACAGGTACAAAATTAGATAGAAACAAATATTAATATCTCTTCATACACATTCAACCATCATTTGTTATGGCATATTGCAGTGATTCTGAAATTTTCTGTTGATCCAATAGAACCTTGTAGAAAAGATAAAAAGTACTAAAAAGTCAAAGATAGTTAAAATACTATAAATTCCTAAATATACACGAGGAATTTACTGTCGCGTAATTTCTTGAGATGCATAACTCGCGAAATGAAAATACTCGCTTTTATTTTTCTGTTTTATAATACATGTTAGAACTCTTAGCTTAATTCATGCTCACGCGATTTGACGTATACACGTCATTTCGCCATATTAATTACTCGCGTACAATAAGGAATTTACAGTAGTTCAGATTATAGAGGAAGATTTCTGTTATATCGAGAGGTCATACTTTCAAGGTTAATCATAACGGGAAAGCAGTGCTACACACAATAAAACTAGGATTATTTGTTGTACAAGTTCCCCATGTTATTGGTCCCAAGTATATACATGGAAAAGTAATTTTGTTACTTCTCAAGTTATACTTTATTAGTGAAATGAACAAATGAAGACAACAAACAGTGATCAATCTAATCAATAAAAAAATACAAAATTAAGAGGTTAATCATAGATGATGGAGGGATCACGTGCTCTTGATTGATCACTCCCTATATCTTGATCAAGTAAACGGAGTAATCTGTAGTCAAACTCAGTATGCAAAGAACTGCCTAGTAACTGGTATGAAACACGCCATACAGTATTCAACCCTATGATAGCTTGTTGCAAATTAGATCATTCAATCGACCACACAATTTGCGGAATGCTGACTTAAACGAGACTGTTGAAACCCTTGCAGCATCAACTCATTTGTCAGTAGGCATTCTCGATTTCATATGCAAAATATATACGATTTTGCTGAAGCAGATATTGAAGATTCGATGGTGTGCTCACTGGGGTATCTGAATGGAAATGAGTGTTGTTAATTCAGTTTCACCTCGGTATATAGCCAACCCCGCATACGGCCATCAAAATGTGTTGAACGGATTTCCATACCTGCTAAAACTCCGATACAAGGCCAACCTTTGTTGATACAGAAGTCTGGGGGAATCATTTTCACAGACTTGAGTCGACATATCCTTCATTGAAGATGATTTTAAAACTGTTGCATATGCTGGCAGATTTGGTTTAGGAACGTTGTACATGTACATATTGACGCCTCGTGGTAATAAACCTATAGAACAGTGGTAACTTATAACTGCTTTATGTTCCATAGATTTCAAACATTCCCAGAGACCTTTAAGGAACAGCTATGTACATGCCTTTAGTAACTAAAATGTTTATGGTACATGAAACGTAAAAATAACGAACAGTGATCAATTGCATAACTCCTATAAGCAATACTAAATATATAGTTGGGCAAAAACGGACCCCTGGACATACCAGAGGTGGGATCAGATGCCTAGTAGGCGTAAGCATCCCCTGTCGACCAGTCACGCCCGCCGTGAGCCCTATATCCTGATCAGGTAAACGGAGTTATCCCTAGTCAAAATCAGTGTGCCAAAAGCGGTCTAATAATCGGAATGAAACACGTGAGACAGCACTGTAGAGAACATTTTCTCTTTTTTAATTAAAGAGCACTGATCTTTTGCTGACAATTCGATTTCATTTTAATGAATTTCAATATCCTTTCGAGGATTGCACGAACTTCGCTGTACGTTGTCATCAACGTCTTTGGGGAGAATGCTGATGACAGGTCTTCTGTAGCTGACAAGATTGGGGATATTGATGAAATTATTGATTATTGTTTCATGTCCTCGCAGATACCGATACGAATGAAAGGTACATTTGATACACATTCAGTTAGAATTTAACAATGTCAACAAATTTTATGTACATTTGTACCTGTAAACATCAGGGGTGTGATTTTTCCTCTTTTCAGAGGAAATCCTCTGATTTCCTCAATTTTCGAAAAATTGAAACACTCTGGATTTGATCTAAAGTGGCAGAAAATGATATTTTTCCAGGTAGGGTGAGGTGTTTTCCTCCCCTTTTGACCAGTTTTCCTCTGATTTCTGAGGAATTCAGTCACATCCCTGTAAACATACTTGGAATGCTGAAATTTCAAACTAGACAAGTTAATTCCGGGTTCATATTTCGACCCTCCTCTCTCTTAATATTCCTGGTCATAGAACGGATGTAGTGGACATTTTAAAATATATGTATGCGTCGGGAAAACATTCACACAGATAAATACAAGGGTGAAGCCTACAGTGGAAAAATTCGTGCCTTTACCTATCAAAGACAGCAAGTTGGTACTTACTCTTTCTTAATCATCAATTACTCAATATTAATCCGACGTGTTACGTGACGTTAAACCGTTTGAGACTAACAGATAACATCGTGCTGTTGTGGTGATTTTTGCGAGTTGAATCACCGGACACAGCGCTCATGTATATATACATAACACGCCTGAGACTTTGCATATTATGGTAAATAATTGAATTACTTTGATATGTAACTTTTCGTCATTAAATGTTTGTAAAAGTCCAATTCCGAGGTGTACATAACGTACATTGATTTCTTTTTCTTTTTTAATTGTTGTACGTCTCTGCCATAATTTTTCACTCATATCAAGACTTCATCGTCTTTACATGACGTACATTATTTCACATATTTAGACCTCATGGCCGTAGTAGTAAAGGTTTTAATCGTGCCAGCATCTGCCAGAAAGGATTTAGGTCTCTCTTAAACGAAAAAATTAAGGTATCGAGCAGTGACCAACCTCATAACAGCTATAAAGGAGTAGACAAAACACCGACTCCTCGATATGCCAGAGGTGGAATCATGCCGGTGCCTAGGAGAGTAAGCATCCCATCGACCGGTCTCACCAGTCACGAGCCCTGTATCTTGGCCAGGTAAATGGGGTACTTCGTAGGCAAAAACAGTGCGTAAAGAACAGCCTTAAACATTTCAGAGAGCATTTCATCCATTGGCTTTGCGAAATGCTGACTTTAAACGAGACTGTTGAAAACCCTGTAAATTCACCTTGTTTGTCAGTAACCTGTCTCAATTTAAAGACAAATTATACGCAGCACAAGCTCTTGCGCATTAAGGCAGTTGAGATACATAAATACCATATACAGGTGACAATAGAATATTGCTACTTAAATATGGGAAGTTGACGAGGAAGAAGCTAAGTCATACCATTTGTCATAAAGTTGAGTTGTCAGTTAACATCTACGTTAATTAACATTAAAACAGGTAGTGATAGTTCCATAGCCAAACGCTCGGCATCAGATGTGAATGTCACGGGTCCTCAGAGATTACCTTAAGAACGGATGTCCCGTGTCACAATAGGTGTTGCACGCTAAAAGAACCCACACTGCTCAATGACCGTAAGCACCGAGCATACGCCTAAATTTGAAGCCCTTCACCGGTCTTGGTGACGTCTCCACATGAGTGAAAAATTCTTGAGAAAGACGTTAAACAAGATACAATCAATCATTAACATATCTAAGTACGACACAGCTGTAGAAGACTCTTTGGTTCGAGAGTGCAAGGCCACAACAAGATATTTTTCTTCTCATGTAGAAGCTTTTGAAACAACTATGTCTCTTAAAAATATAAAAACAGATTAGCTAATAAAGGAGCACAATTCGTGCCCATGGAAATTACAACAGAATGTTGGAAGACCTGATCACTAAAGACTGCAAATATACTTTCAGTAAGGAACTCCTGCATCTTTTACATCAAATTTTTAAAGTACTTATGTGCAGACTCAGGGTGGTGTTCAACAGTAATTTTGCGAATGGCTGATCACTAGATATGAATATTTTCTTTTCCCAGTTTTTGTTGAACAAGCAACTGTCTATGATGTCCTGTCTGTCATTCTGTCTGAAACTTTAACCTTGCTAATAACCTTTGAACAGCGAGTGCTATAGCTTTGATATTTCACATGGGTATTCCTTGTAACAAGACCTTTCCGTGGGTACTAAACCATTTGACCTACCTTCAAAACATTTGACATAACTCTAAATGGTAAATATTAGAGCTTTCATATTGCACATGAACATTTCTTGTGACAAGATATTTGTCCTTGTGACCTTGGCCATCTTTGGAATTGACCATTATCGGGGGCATTTGTGTTTCACAAACACATCTTGTTTGTTTTATAACTTGAAATGTGTTGTGTAGCTTTTGTGTGGGCCACTCTAAATCACGTGTAACTTTGAACCCTTGCCTCTCTTGCGGGAGTTTTGTATTTTCATTTGAAATTCAAAGTTACATGGCGGGTATGTGATTTTTCCGTCTAATTCGTCCTCCAGTTTTCACATTTTGACCTTATTTAATATTTAACATAAATTTTGTATTTATTATTTAAGGTAGCTCCATCCTCGTGTGACTTATCAATAGTAGTGGTTGAAAATGGAAAATAAAACACCTTTATTTCCACTCAATACAGTTAAATTCAATTAATAACCAAAGAAAATGTGTATGTTGCCACCCTTTTAAAGATGTCAGACATACAAAAACAGAAGTATATGTTAAAATAAGAAAATCACACATTTTCGTCATACAGAATAATAAAAATAGATCAAAACTTAAATCAAAATCAAAACAAATATGACAAAGGTTTAATGTCAATAGTGTAAAAAATCTGCTAATTCATAAATATGTACAAACACAGGGTTTTGACACAATCTGGGCAAACTTGTGTTTATGATATAATCCCAAATTAATAATCCAAAAACTCTGTAGTGAAAACCCCTGTAACATTATTAACTTATTTGACAGTAGCCTGTCTTAGTTTAAAATTTGATGATACCCGAAATTATTCTCGTGTTGAATCAGTTGAGAGATATTAACACTATTTGCAGGTGATAATGGAATATTGCTACTTTTAAAATACTGGAAGTTGACGATGGAATCATAGTTCAAATGCTGTTGGTTATTCTTCGGGTTTGTAATTCTTGCCTTGACGTCAAGAATACATGCATTATGTAACAAACTACACGAATTACGCAACTTCCGAGATATCAGCTCTTCTGTGATGGAGGCACAACGTTAAGTGTTCTGTTGAACGTTTGGGTGGGTACAAGATGGGTATATATATATATATATATATATATATATATATATATATATATATATTATATAGCTAATAAATAGTCTATTATAAAATCTGCGTAAAATCTAGAGAATGTTAGCGTTCAATATCCTGAGACTTTATTGAACGCTAACTTTCCATTGCGTAAATTGTATGCGCCCGAAACATTCCGAGTATGAGCATTCAATATTGACGTTACCGTAACGACGTAAACAAGCCAAAATAGCAGACGACGGTCCTCCGAATCTGACAGAGCCGGTATTTAATATTTACTAAAGCAAAATGTTTTACTGTACATAAATTATGATGTCCCCATTTACAAAATCAGTTTGCTTCATGCATTAATGACGGGTTAAATATTGAACAGTTAAGAAATCCATGCTGTTATTGCACACCTTCACCTTAGATGCCAATATTGGATTACTTCTCGTCTATTTTGGAGTAGTTTGAATGAAAAGGAATATAATTTAACAACTAAATACTTTAGCTATACAATAAAAGGGTTATTGAACTTATATAGGTGAATATTGGCACTCGTTGGCTGTCAAAATGCACTCGCAAGCTCGTGCATTTTAACAGCCAACTCGTGCCAATATTCACCAATATAAGTTCAATAACCCTATAATATACACTATGAACTAGCTATGTAAATACGGATAAAAGTAATGAAAGTGTAAATTTTGTTTGTATCAGCCGTTGATATACATTAAACTGACTATATCAAGAATAATATTTGATTGAATTAACTATGAAATTGTTTTTTATTTCCACTTCTGCAAGAGTGATATTTTAATCAACGAAAAATGGTGATTATCGATGTTTGTTTCAGCTATTTTATTATTAAATGATCATCAACTTACTGATATTGTGTGTTCCTGCAGTTTGGGTGGTTGCATGATGTCTGATAATCGGCCTTTAGGCAATATATGAAGGCAGCGATAAACATTTGTACCCACCGCGTGTGAACGATTTTGCGTCTCACTGTGCGTAAGAGTTCCACAAAGGGAAAGAACTATTGGGCAACTCGGAAATTGCGTATTGTGGATTATAGGGAAATCATTGTATAATAGACATCCAGTAAAATAAATCAGTGGCGCATTGACGAGGGGGGGGGATTGCCCCCCCCCCCTCCCCCAATTTTCAAATTTTAAGGTAAATCGTGGTATCTTGTTTAGAAAAATGTACTAGACGATAAAAGAAGGAATAATTTCTTCCACACCCGGAGAAATAAATGACAAAATATTTTGATTCCTTGAATTACTTTATTTGGAGAACTTATTTTTTTTCCAAAAACCCTTAACATTTGCGTCACTTTATCAATTTCACCTTATTAAAAATGATAAAAAATAGTACAAATGACTAAATAGGAGACATATTCCAAGCCCTATAAATTAGGTAAAATCAAGGAGCTGGACCCACGGGGGCCCTCAAGGCGGCCCCTAGACCCCCTGCCTCATTAAGTGGCACCCCATGTAACTGCAATTCCTGGGTCCGCCCCTGGAAATACCAACATAGGAGTTATTGCCCTTTGACAGCATTTTTAAAATTATAGATAATTGATTTTCTATGGAAAATATAAACTTTTTCAGTATTAATAGTTTACCACATTTCTTATTATATCCAGTGAATGAAATTCCTCAGAAAGATATATTTCTATCATGCGCAAAGTTTGATTTAGTAAGATTTTTGCAAAAACCTATGACATCACATGAGGATCGATCAACATTAAGATGTACATCTGAAAAAGACTAAATATTTAGAAAATTACCGGTTCAACTTAAGAAGAAATAAGATATGATGGATGATACTACCTTAGGTAAAGTTCTACAAATCGCGGTATGTTTTGTCATGCTTGCTAATTTGAAACAAACACCGAATTAAAAACAGTCTACACGAGCTTGCTGCGTATTATATTCTATTTCCTGTGCTTTTGTTAAAATTTCGTTCGAAAAATATACCCACAGCTCTTACTTCTACATGCATTTGACAAATGGGCAGATACTACCTGTTTGACGTCTTGACTTTGATACAGGCAACAAGCGGGGCTCGAACCCACGACCAAAGCAAACGCTCTAACCACAGGCTCACCAAGACCGGTGCTAAAGCAGTGAAAGTTCTTTAAGGTATTTACACCTGTGTAACACAGGACCGATGGAATTTCACGTCAAATGCCTAGCGCTATAGGGAACAGAACGTCTCGGTACTAGCGAGACTAGGACGTGAACTCACGATCTCAAAAAGCGTGATGTATATATATACCAAAAACCAAAAAGTATCAAGAGCTTCACTTCGTAATATGGTATTTATGAGATTGATCACTGTTCGCACTTCACACTTTCATTTAGTCTCAAATATCCGAAAGTGAAACCATCAAGGGAATTACGCCTAGTTGAAAAATTTATTATAGCAATTAATGTTTCCCAATTAGAGTGACTTGGCAACCGAATTTATTACACTGAAGTGGTGATGTTCATGGATTGTAAATGTAGTTAGGGACGGGTGGCATTATGAAAATACTGATCTTCTCACGGTTTTGTCTGCTTTGTGTAAAGATTGGATTCAGCAATTAGGTACCGAAAAGAGCAACGGAAAACATGTGCCGTATAAGGGCGACAGGATATGCACTGGAACTTAATTACGTTAAAATCTATCCTAATCCGTACTGCTTCAACGTCCTTCATATAGTAATGGTGTTACCAGGGGTCTATGTTTGCCGTACTCTCGAATTTGTATTCACTATGACATTTATGAGATCACTGTTCGGTATCTTTACTTGTTGTCATTGTAATGAGCTTTTCATTATCATATCGCATGTTAACTACGGTAAGAGCTTTATTGTGAATGTGTCGCCAACAACGTTTGTAATTCAATGTTACGTATGAAAAGCGAAGATAACGAACAGTGATGGAAGAGTGTGGAAGAGTATTATATATTAAACAGATATTTAAAACACACAATATAGCTATCATATCCTAGGTCGTATGTTACTGGTTATTGTTTAAACAAGCCATGCATTATCAAGTGATCAGATTAGTCTATTTCATATGGTGTCGGAAATAGGAAAATGATGTCGGTTTTATCTTCGAGGAGTCACGCGTTTACAGATATTGTCAGATTGTATTTACTACAAGACTCATGGATGTGCTCTCTTTCATAGTTGTACGTCTGCCACTCAGAAATCGCTTTTCTTCTGTTATATCTTAAAATTCTCATACTCTTAGTGTCTTTCAATACGTATATTATATGTTTGAATCCATGCTGGACAGCAATCTAAGACACTTGTGTGCTAACTGCATGACTCTTCAAATACTGAAATAGGGGCGTGGTACACCTGTACATTGTACTGTAAATCGCATTTCATTATGTCATTCCATCTTTTGTTTTTAAATCTTATACGATATTCAACAAGTCGATCTTCTGACCTCATTTAGGAAATATAGCATACATAAATATCCCTACTTACGGGGGAATGGTTCTTATTTTTTATGCCCCCGAGATCGAAGATCATATTGTTTTTGTCCTGTCTATCATTCTGTCTGAAACTTTAACCTTGCAAATAACTTTTGAACAGTAAGTGCTAGGGCTTTGATATTTCACATGAGTATTCCTTGTGACAAGCCCTTTCCGTGGGTACCAACATTTTTTACCTTGGAGTTTGACTTACTTTTTGAAAACTTTAACCTTGATAATAACTTTTGAAAAGTAAGTGCTAGAGCTTTGATATTTCACATGAGTATTCCTTGTGACAAGACCTTTCCGTGGGTACTAAACCTTTTGACCTTGACATATTACCTACTTTAAAAAAAATTGACATTGGTCATAACTTCTAAATGGTAAATATTAGAGCTTTCGTATTGTACATGAGCATTTCTTGTTACAAAATCTTTCTACTGGTACCAAGATATTTGTCCTTGTGACCTTGGCCATCTTTGGAATTGGCCATTATTGGGATCATTTGTGTTTCACAAACACATCTTGTTTATTAATGTTTTAAAGGAGATAACACTTGGTTTTGATAAACATTAATTTACACGTCGTATGAAAGGTGAAGATAACGAACTGTGATGAATCTCACAACTCTACAAGCAATACAAAATAGATAGTTGGGCAAACACGGACCCCTGGACACACCAGAGGTGGGATCAGGTGCCTAGGAGGAGTAAGCATCCCATGTCGACCGGTCACACCCGCCGTGAGCCCTATATCCTGATCAGGTAAACGGAGTTATCCGCAGTCAAAATCAGTGTGCCAAGAACGGCCTAACAATCGGTAGGAAACATGTTAGACAACATATGAACCAATGGTAGGTTGTATTGATGAACCAGATCGTTATAACGACCATAGAATTTGCGAAATGCTGACTTCAATCGAGACTGTTGAAACCCCTGTACCATCAACTTGTTTATCAGTAGTTTGCCTCGATTTAAAAACTGACAATACGCAGAACTAGCTCTTGCGTATCGAATCAGTTGAAAGATATAAACACCATATGCAGGTGATAATGTTACATAAATATGGGAAGTTGACGATGGAGAAGCTGAAATCATCCTGTTTGTCATACAGTTGAGTTGTCAGTTTGCCGTTAATGACTACTTTCAATAAAATATCTATGTATGAAGCAGAAGTGGACGACTCTGTTGTGTCTTTTATTTCGAGTTCACAGGGATTATGCAATATTTTGATGAAGCAATGAAAGTATGTAAATTAATAAAACATATCATTATTTTCCAAGATTTAATGGGTCCACGCTATGTTTGCTGTTTCCGTACAATGAATCTCCAAATATTCCTCACAATAAACAATGTACGTTCGTTTTCCCAATAATTCTTTGTTTTACATTATTGAATCATTTTAAGAACTCTTGCTTTCGGACACAGTTTGCTGTCATTAACTAGTGGTAATTAGTGGTATGTCACACAACGGTCATATATGTATGGTAATAAACAAGGAGTAATTTCTAAACAGTTCATGTAACATTCACGAGACAAGAATTAAATGAGAAATTCATCCAAAATGGTAGTTAGATAACAGTTGTAGAGGGCCAAAGATTAGATATCAAAATATCATATACAGTTATGTGTTTGATCTTGTTACCCGAAGTAATAAGCATCCGATAATTATTTCGTGTGTACTGTGTTAAAAATATAGCATCGATTTTTAAAAAAATAAATGATCTCGGTAATCTTTCACTAGCGATTCTCTGGGTATAACTCTGATGCGGTTCAATCTTTCACTAGCGCTTCTCTGGGTATAACTCGGATGCGGTTCAATCTTTCACTAGCGCTTCTCTGAGATGTGGTTTGGAGGATAAAAATGTAAAAGACCCGCGTGTCTGTTAGCGATATCAAATGATACACGTTTCTAATATAATTTGATGGACCATTAAAAGAACAAGCATTCTGAGAGTATTGCATGGCAATACATAGTCCCCTACCGGTTGCAAAAATTACTGTACAATATTATTCAAAGTTCATTATGTAGGTTATGGTAAAAGGGAAAATTGGGGAACCAGGATAGGAAATCAACTACTATTCGAGTAGAGACCAGGCAAAAAAGAGAAATTTATAATTAGGTCTTTAACCAAGTCAATAAACTGTGACATGTAGGTGATCATGAATAATTTAGCTATATTGTTGTATTACTATGCTAGAAGTTGTATTGAGTGTAGTACTCTTATCTACAGAGATAAGAAACTTGGATGTAAACTAACAATTCTTGCTATTTTTCTAAGTTCAAGGGCCATAACTTAATGAAAAATCAACAGACCGAGACAAAATTCGAATTTGATCTGTAACTTGTTATGGCAAAGCAATGTACCAAATATCAAATTAATATCTGCAAGGACAACCCCCAAAAAAGTCCGGAAAACTGATAATTCATGCTATTTTTCTAAGTCCAAGGGCCATAACTTAATGAAAAATCAACGGACCAAGACGAAATTCGAACTTGATCTGTAACTAGTTATGGCAAAGCAATGTAAATATAAAATAAATATCTGCAAGAACAGATAAAAAAGTGCGGAAAACTGGACTGACGGACAGACATACGGAACGTAAACCTAAACTCCCCTTCGACTTGGTCGGTAGGGGACTAATAAGGACCATTTTAGAAGGTACAATGCTGTTGGACGACTGGGTGGGTGGGGGGGGGGGGGCATTATGGGACTTCCATTCCCCTTTTAGGTTGGAAAAGCTGAAAACATATTACAATGTGTTACAATTGAGAAGTCAAATATCCCTTTTGAAACATAAAAAGTACCATGCAATGCCCCATCTTTTGAAACATTTCCTGGATCCACCTTCATATGGGTTATCAGAGGAAGCTACCCAAAGACTTGCTTCCTCACAGTAAACATCAAACTTCATTTTTGTTTTGGTACATAGTATAAAATCCACGAGTTGAACTGGGGAAGATTTATTGTATGTTGTTTAACGTCCCTCTCGAGAATTTTTCACTCATATGGAGACGTCACCATTGCCGATGAAGGGCTGCAAACTGTTAGGCCTATGCTCAGGGCGTAGGGCCTTGGTAGTTTTCCAACTTGGGATCACATCGACATATATAAGCTTTGAAACTGTGTTCACGCTTATGATAGGATTGTACAGCTTAGAATAGGGTGTAACCTTCACTGTCACTCTTCAAGGAACGGAAGAAACTGCCTGAGGAACGGCACCAGGGTGTCCTCAATAGAGAATCCGGACCGGTTACGGTAGCTCAGTGGTAGAACTTTCGCTTCATAACCGACAGGTAGTGAGTTCGATCCCCGCCCGTGTCGTGGCCGCATACAACCTACTTTCATACCCCCAGCAACGTTCTAATAAATTCATTACGTAGAAAATATCGACAAATAAATATTATATTAATATGATAACGACAGGACCAGCCACCATAATTTTGGTGATATGAACAGACCTTCAAGTTCTATATTACCGGTATTTACTAGGTACCTGATCTCACCTCCGGTATATACAGGGGTCTAATCCCGTGGGGATCCGGGTTAGAATAGGTCCTCAGTACCTAGCCTTAGGATACCCTCGCTACTATTGCCTTAGAATACCCTTGTTACTATTGCCTTAAGATACTCTCGCTAATACTGCCTTAGGATCCCCTCGCTACTACTGCCTTAGGGTACTTTAGCTACCACTGCCTTAGGATACCCTTTGCTACCACTGCCTTAGGATTCCCTCGCTACCTCTGCCTTATGATACCCTCTCTACAAATGGGTGCCTATTTGGCGAGTGAATATTTGGCAGAAATCTACATGTATCTAACCACTAAAATAAGCCAAAATTATAACCCCGCGAAAAAACCCCCCGCTATACGGTATCTGAAAGACCCGTGATTCTCACTTCTATGTTTGTCTCTGATTCGATAGGCACGAACATAGTTCTGCGTATAACTGATTCGATAGGCACGAACATAGTTCTGCGTATAACTGATTCGATAGGCACGAACATAGTTCTGCGTATAACTGATTCGATAGGCACGAACATAGTTCTGCGTATAACTGATTCGATAGGCACGAACATAGTTCTGCGTATAACTGATTCGATAGGCACGAACATAGTTCTGCGTATAACTGATTCGATAGGCACGAACATAGTTCTGCGTATAACTGATTCGATAGGCACGAACATAGTTCTGCGTATAACTGATTCGATAGGCACGAACATAGTTCTGCGTATAACTGATTCGATAGGCACGAACATAGTTCTGCGTATAACTGATTCGATAGGCACGAACATAGTTCTGCGTATAACTGATTCGATAGGCACGAACATAGTTCTGCGTATAACTGATTCGATAGGCACGAACATAGTTCTGCGTATAACTGATTCGATAGGCACGAACATAGTTCTGCGTATAACTGATTCGATAGGCACGAACATAGTTCTGCGTATAACTGATTCGATAGGCACGAACATAGTTCTGCGTATAACTGATTCGATAGGCACGAACATAGTTCTGCGTATAACTGATTCGATAGGCACGAACATAGTTCTGCGTATAACTGATTCGATAGGCACGAACATAGTTCTGCGTATAACTGATTCGATAGGCACGAACATAGTTCTGCGTATAACTGATTCGATAGGCACGAACATAGTTCTGCGTATAACTGATTCGATAGGCACGAACATAGTTCTGCGTATAACTGATTCGATAGGCACGAACATAGTTCTGCGTATAACTGATTCGATAGGCACGAACATAGTTCTGCGTATAACTGATTCGATAGGCACGAACATAGTTCTGCGTATAACTGATTCGATAGGCACGAACATAGTTCTGCGTATAACTGATTCGATAGGCACGAACATAGTTCTGCGTATAACTGATTCGATAGGCACGAACATAGTTCTGCGTATGATCAGTTTTTAAATCGAGGTAGGCTACTGAAAATAGGATGATGTTACACTGTCAGGAGTTTCAACACTCTCGTTCAAAGTCAGCATTGTGAATATTCTATGGTCTTTATATCGATCTAATTTACCAAAAACAACCTGCCATTTGGATGAATGCTGTCTGATGTGTTTCATACAAATTGTAAGGTCGTTGTTTACACACTAATGTTTGACTACGAATTACTCCATATACCTGATCAAGCCATTGGACTTACTGCTGGTGTGATCAGTCAAGAGGAATGATTACTCCTCCTAGTCACTTAGGACGTACCAATTTTTATACCCCCCCCCCCGCAACAAAATTATGGGGATTATACTGGAATCGGGTTGTCCGTCCGTCCGTCTGTAGACGCAATGGTTTCCGGGCTCTAAAGCGTTATTCTTTCCACCTACAGGCACCATATCATACATATGGGCTACCCATGAGACGAAGATGATCCCTATTGATTTTGGGGTCAAAAGGTCAAGCGCACTCCTAGAGAAGAAACTACCTAAGGTTTTGTCATGTCCTTTCTTTTTACACTCAGGAAAGATGTAATTTATACCTATTAACAACACCCCGATATTGGGGTAAGCGGGGGAGGGGGTATTCTTAGTGAGCATTGGTCACAGTACATCTTGTTGATTCTGAACCGTGAAAATGCTGAAATACTTATAAACATAAATTTTCTCTTAAAGTGAAAAAACTCTTATTTAAATTTCTGAAAATTACGCAACATTTCTCCGCAATGAATTATTTACTTCAATACAATGTTTCTGTCACAGTTTCTACATAAACAGAAATTTTAATATCAAAACTACAACAAAAGATTGTAGATTTACGAATCGCAATATGTCGGTGGTGATTTTGATTCAAAGTAAAGCTGTTTTAGTCATTTTGGAAACAATCTTTGACAGCTAATGCCCATTATAGTATACGTCAGGGTTAACTAGCGTTAATAAGAATTTATAGAGATATGCACCATTATATTGGTAATAACACGTACAATATGATTTTGGTGTCATCATTAAACCTGCTGAGTACACTAACGATATGGAATAAAGTAACCAGAATTTCGCAACAGCTACGACGTAGTCGACAGTTCTTGTCAGTTCAAAACTTCGCTAATACAGATAGGCAAGTCATCAAACAATAGCGAAAATGTTATTTCATTTGACGACATTCATGAACGAATTCAGATACCGTACATTAATAGACAAATACGATTTGACACCCAAATGTATTTGTCAGATGAATCGAAATATTCTTCGTTCATTTTTGTCAATATCATCCCTCTTCTTATAATCTTCTCTCGTCTGGCATTTATTGATTGATGATGAGTTCAGTTCGGTCACCAGAGACTTGACACCAGATGTCTGCATTTAAATCCTACCGTAATGACATTGAATTACTCCAAGGTGTTTACCGAAGCTCTTACGTTCAGAATCTGCACCATATGCCCTGATTTGTTTACAACTAACGAGTGGAGTACCTTTCTGTACTATCAACACATGTTAGCCAAAATCCTTGGTTTCAATCTATTGTAATTGTAAAGCGCACAGAGTTGAATTTATTCTGATTCTTTCTTTCCGTGAGCCACAGGCTCATTGGATATCATATACATAAATGCAATCATACAAACAAACAAAAATGGCATTGTGGAGAGTGAGTAGACAACAATGTTACAACGATGTTCAAATGAGATCACACCATATGAGAGTTTCGTAGCTTAGTAGCATACTGTAAAAAAATAATTCCAAAATTAATCAATTCTTTAGTATTTCTAACACTGAGTAGTTTAATCACTTTGAAAACACTGGGTATAATAGAATTTGTTAAAAAAAATTCTCTCAAGTCATCATATAGAGGTGAAACTCATCCTCTCCATCATTTAGCTCACAAACAGTACATAACCGTCGTTCTCTGGCTATATTATTATGTCTTCCAACTTCAACATTCAGTTTATGAGGTGAAGTTCTAAAGCGAGTAATAAAAGAGTTGTGCACAGAGTTAGTGGGTTTCGTCAAGTAAAACTGTAAACAAAAGTTATCAATGAAATGCGGATGTAAAAAACCTTTTGGTGAATTTGAAATGTTTTCTAAAATTGCTTGTTTGTAAACATCAATCACACGTTGTTCGATGAACTTGTAAGTTTTATTATTTACATTTGAGACATTCCAAAGATAAGATAAGGCTAGATTTGCCAGTCCTTTTTCAATGTATACAGTCTAACTATAATTACAGGAAACTCGATCAACATAGCATGCTTTTAAGATACAGTTATTTGATTGTTTTAATTTAAGCCAATACTTAAATATTCGATGTTTCATTTTGATTGCTAGAGGAACTCTACCAAGTTCGCAGTAAACTAAATTATTGCAGGTTTTATTATTTACACCTAAAAGCTTTTTACAAAAGGCTATATGCACGTTTTCAACATCTCGAGCTTTGTGAAAACCCCATATTTCTGAACCGTATAATAAAACAGTGTTGACATAGGTATAAAAATGTAGCATTGTGTTTCTGTGTTAAAAGAATGGGTTTTTTCCCCCTTCAAATTATTGGAAATTGAAAATAATGCTTTTCTCCCTTGTTTTGCAGCATGTTTCTGTGTTTTGAGGAATTTACCGTTATAATTAAACAGTATGCCAAGGTAAAAATTCATTGACAATAGTTAAAAATGAATTATCATAAGACTAAGTCTCATCTTCTCTAAGTTTTCCTCAATTCCTGAAATCAACAATTTTAGTTTTTTGTAAATTAACATTTAGTTTCCACTCATTAGTACATGTATATT
The DNA here is from genome assembly GCF_947568905.1 of Ostrea edulis. NCBI lineage: Eukaryota > Metazoa > Mollusca > Bivalvia > Ostreida > Ostreidae > Ostrea > Ostrea edulis. The sequence goes on from NC_079167.1 coordinate 94,028,346, forward strand.
CAGAGCGTCTAACATTTTTTGTAAACCCTCAGGAGTTTTTGTAAACCCTCAGGAGTTTCGGATATGATAACCATGTCATTTGCATACATTAAAAGGAATAAATTTATCATTTGAATATCGATACTTGGACAATGTTCCTTAATAAAACTCATCTCAAAGTCATTAACATATCAATAAAATAAAATGGGTGACAAAGTTTGGGCTTGCAGTAAATCTGTGTCATTACAAAAACAGTCACTCAAAAATCCGTCGTATTTTACACAACTTTTAACATTATCATACATTGACTTAATGATATTGAATAACTTCCCTTGTATACCTTCATTGAGTATTTTATACCACAAATGAGATATATTAATTGAATCAAAAGCCTTCTGGAAGTCAACTAAACAACAACACAACCTCTTTTTACTACCAAGGGTTTTGTTAATAAGTGACTGTAAAGCAAAACATTGCATCTACAGTAAAAGTCCCGTCCTAAAACCAAACTGTGGATCGGTCAATATACTATATTCTTTTAACCATTCTATAATTCTATTATTTGATATACTTGTAAACAATTTTCGAAGCAGCTTACCAATGAAATACCTCTATAGTTACTAGTTTCATTAACATTGCCCTTTTCAAATATCGGAACAATACAGCCTTTTGTCCACGATTCGGGAAAAGGCCCGATACAAATATACATTGTGTCATTAAACAACTATGCAATATCGGTAATAATATATCGCTACATTTGATAAAAACTTCATTCAAAATGTAATCCTTCCTACAACTTAAAGCTGACATGAATTAATAAATACGTACACCTTTCTCATCTTATCCGCCATATTTCTTTCAGGTAGCCTACTTTACTCTACCCGTATATACCCCAAATGTGATTGTCACACCTGAGTGATTTTTCTAGGTGGACTCGACCAGTGCACATCTCCGATAGTAATATATAGGGAATGAGAAACAAATAAAATAACATTTTAAAACATTATGCTTTGCTCAAAATTACAAAATATTGATTGTATACTAATGCAACATTCTGGAAGTTTAGATAAGTTAGACAAAAATGCAACAACAAAAAAAACCAAACAAAAAATTTCTTGCACACTTGTAAGTGCATGCACGTATTTGCATTTTCTAATAAAATAAATGCGGATAAATCATTTGCCAATTACATACTGATAGAATGGAATAGGCAAAGAGCATAAAATATATTATTTATATCAATTCTTGCAAAATAAAGGTGCATGCCATATGCATAATATGCAATGCACAAGGTATAATCGCCAAAAAAAGTATCAAATACGGGCATCTATTCAACAGGTATCGGAGATGTGCACTTACCGGAAATATTAGATTCTCTTTATTCTGATAAATCCACGAAACAAAATGATAAACTCCATTTGTATCTCGTTAGAAATTTACAACACGTTCTCATTCCATTATACAGACTGCGACACACTTCACCCGTGCCAAACAGTGTGTCTTCAATCAGGGGAGATGTCAGAGTCGAAATTTTTTCCTGTATTGAATGCTTGTCTGGTCGAGGTTTTGCAGTTTATAGAAATGGGGAATCTAATATCTGGTTGGATATATTGCGTGCACAATTCAAAATTTCTCGATGATCATATACAAACTTGGATATACAAATAAGGGAATAATGATCGAAAATATACATCTGTGTGCAAATGCGTGTATTACATTTGCAATCCATAATAAACAGTTCATTACACAAAGACACATATGAAAGGAAATTTATAAACGAAAATATAGTTTTGTTGTCTCTTTTGGAACCACATACTTATTTACGGTCTCTGTATGTCCATATTCATTGAGAGAGAGAGAGAGAGAGAGAGAGAGAGAGAGAGAGCGTCCTACTTCGATTTTTAATATATCATTTCACAGAAGGAAAGAAAATTGATCACTTATATAAATGTAAGCTTTCAAGCATTAAAAATTTCCAGCTATTTAAAAATTTGCGATTGACAATATATTGGAAACTTACAGGAGTTGATGCTTATAATTGAATTCATTACAAATTTTAAAAAAAAAATATTAGTTTGAACTGTGCATGTAGAAAATACTGACTTTGTATGTTAGAATAACGGGAAAAAAGGAAATTGTCAAAAAAAGTGGGGAAAGCAGACCAGCCTTCCTGCCCACCCCAACCCCCTGTTTTTGTGCCTGAAACAACATATCAATTCGTGTCGAAAGAAAGGTGCATATCTACATTTCATTAAATTCCAAAGGAGCTCGAATTTATGTGTTCCCCTATTAATTATCTTGTATGCAAGATTCGTTCCCGAATTTAGAATCATGCTTTCAGTCAGAGCAGAAATGAATTCATTTTGAAGTACATCTTGTTTGAATGCAAATGTTGGGTTTCTTCTTTTAATTTCATCAGACTCATTAGAAACCCCTCTCCCAAACTATGCAGCTTTGTTTTTATTGAGATCTAAATCGGTATAAATGAATCCGGATATAAATTATATAATGTTTTTTCGTGATCATATAGATATTGATACTGATAATGAAAAAAGAAAATGTTTATACTCTTGCCTTCTGCATATCCTACTAATGCATTACAGTATATTGACATTGTATCATATCAAATAAAAGCTCGACACGAATTTTACTGATTTATGCATACTAACATCTTATCGAATACATTTGAATTTGACATTTCTACGTACAGCGGTATGGCCATTGCGCCAGATCTACGAAATGAAAATATTTATGAATAAATTACACTCAAGCCTCAAAGTAATCATTATGGCATGTTACAGAAACGTTAAAACACACAAATCCTATAGTCCTGCAATGCATGCATGCGATTTTTTTTGAATACATGTATTTATGTATTCATGAATGACGTTCCTACGCTTGAAAATATCTTGGTCTTTATGCATTTTGTTTTGTGATTTTGGTTTACCATTCCTTACACTGTGTAAATGAAGGAAAACTTGGTAAAGGGTGCAATTCTACATGCACCATACAATTGGTATACATGCATGTGTTGCAAAACAAAATGTACATGTAATAACCAGACATGTATTGTCATTTTTCATGGGGGGGGGGGGGTACAACAGGGAGAAAAATGGAAAATTGGATTCTTCAAAATTTCTTGCCATTCAAAATAATAATTAAAAAAGATGAACGAAAACAGCAACAAAATAAAACAAAACACCCAAACAAACCAAGATGTTTTGTCCGATGTTCAAAGTCCTAATGTGGGGTGAAGGGTTAAAGAGTCTTTTACTTTGACTACCTCTATAATTTCCCCCTTTTCTTCAATCGTTGGGGGTCGGATGGGGTGGTTAGAGTCCTCTACTATGAGTGCCTCATATCTTCATTTTTTTAATTGGTGGTGGTGTGTGTCTTCTACTATTATATCAGAACTTTCAAGCTGGGGTAAGTGGGGGAGGGGTTGTCACTCAATGTATCTTTTATTTGCATTACAAAGTAACAAAAAATGTATATTGTTATTAAAGGTGGGTGACAGACACTCTTGTCCTCTCCCCTTGATGTTTGATAACGACGCATAATATGATAAACTCGATTATTACATTTTGCATTAGTACAATTTGCGTCGAGTTAGACGCAGAATGTAATAACGCAAAATGGCATAGATATATAAGATCTATTGAGCACCAAATTAGCATAAAATGAAGTAATTGAAAATAACATTATTTAAAAATATGTTTAATTTTTAATTAATGCGTGCTTTAAATGAATCAAATAAATCTGTATTATCAATTGATGAGAGCAATATTGCGTTACTAGTACTGTTCTCTTTTTATTGAATTAAGGATATCATTTGTCTTAATAAGAGCACGATTATTACAAGATCATCGGTTCTCTCTCTCTCTCTCGTCGTTATCTCTCTCGTTGTTCTCTCTCTCTCTCTCTCTCTCTCTCTCTCTCTCTCTCTCATCCCATACACTCGTACAGTGTTGTATATGCAAATTTATGTACCTAAACGTTTTCCTGATTTATAAATCTGCAATACTCTGACCAGTAAATCATATGGTATAAGGATTCATGCACAATACAGGGTAAATATTATACTCTGATACTTCCCCTGATTGAAGATAGCTGATCGGCACGGGCTAAGTGTGTCGCAGTCTGTAGAATGGACAATGTTGTTTACTGTTGGAATGCAAATGGAGTTTATCGTTTTGTTTCATGGATTATGCAAATAAAGGGAGTTTTACTACTACTTAGAGTATTTTCGACAAGTGTACACGTACATCTGCGGTCCTTTACAGATATTACGAGTAGGCCCAGGTAAATAGTCGTCCGCATTCGATGCGTTTTCATGGCGAGCATACATGCCATTTTTATAAGTACAGTAGTATTTATGTCTTTGCCTTTTACTTGCAGTAATTGTGAATGGTAATTACTCTTTGCTTATTCCATTTTATCAATAGATAAAAGATGAAATATTTCTCCGCATTTTTGTATAGTTTTGACATATTTACTGCAAATGTACGCACGTTCACGTAAAGAAAAGGCATTCTATATATATTTATCCAACTATATATATTTAGAATGATTTACTACTGTACGATATGTTTATTATAATTTTGAGCACTGCGTGGTGTTCCAAAACGTGATTTCATTTCTTCTTGATGTCCTATAAATTAGTATCGGAGATGTACGTGTTACCTGTCGAAGCTACCCGCACAGGTAAATCGAAGACACTGATATGAAGTGAAGCGTAGCAAAGCTCGTCCCCTTATATACCATGCGAACCCCGATACATATAACAATAGAAATTCCAACTAATATGGCGGATTAGCAGAGAAATATGGCGGACATATAGAATTATACTATATTTATTAATTCATGTCAACCCACATCCGTCTTAATTTCTGCTATAGAAATATCTCGATAGACTGCAATTGCATTTGATGATACAATCGAATCGAATCAGTTGAGAGACAGGTAGTAGGGGATAGTTTTGATCAACAGGCCCGGTCAAATATTTATCAAAAAATGGAAATAACCCATATTTAAAGTGATATTACATGTGTAAAATAATTTTAGGATACATGTCAAGTGTAGCAGCACGCTTAATAAGAAATGATATGCAACATGCAGGTGTTGCCATGATGCCTGACATATAGATGGGTGTAAATACGAAAGTACAACACGTTGTCAGTAGCTGAAGAAATTCAGATAAAAACCTACATGGTTCAGCAAAAGGTGTCTGGATGAGGAGGAAAAGTAAATGGTCTCATATGAAAGGCAGATTTTGAACATGCTACTGAGAGGAAAGGGTGTTGAAATTACTTTATCAAGAAAGAACCTTGGGGTGGATGAGGACAAAAGCAGAGTTTTAGAGCTATTTTGAATCGTAGTTTTCAATAAAAACTCGCTTCATTTGTGTTTTTATGTTGGTATGGTATAGACTCATGCTATAATTATTACTGACATAATGTACCAGTTTCTTTACATATGGGAAGTTGGTGATCACGCGATTGCTAGCGATACGGCTGGTATAAAAAACAAGATAGCGGCGTTTTAGTTTGTTACAGAAAAACATGTTCTATTACTGTACATATATTTAAAACGTCTGACACCTTTAGTTACATGTGACCACGATGATATTTGTTCCTTTACGATGTATTTCAACTATCTGCTTATTCAAAATCTATTTGCTATTTTCATACCTGGACGAGAATTGAAGAAATTGGTGAATTATTGGCTATAAATTAAAAAAAAATTCAATCTCATTTGTAGCACTGTGAAGTTCAATTCAGAGTTACTGTATTGATTCCCACAGTTGCTTGAAATCCAGCTTCTGACCAAATCACACCCTCCATAGAAACAGTACGACAAAATAGTTTTTCATACACCTTCAGTTGGAAAGCTCTTACACCTCAGAAAAAAATCAACCCCTGCCACGCACATTATTGCTGGTTCCACTGGGATTTTCCGAGATTATGATACCTTAGACGTGTCTTCACGTGGGCGTTGATAGGATAAACGGTGTGCTACGTAAATTACACTCTGGTTTAGAAATCCCCATGCTTTTAATTTTGTGACTAAGAATCTCGAATAGAAATTGAGATGTCGAGCCCACTGGTAAAAAAGTAGCATATCTCTATTTTATTGCATGTTCAAATGGTGTCTTTATGACCTCAAAACGAATCCGTTTGCGGACGCTAAACATAGAAATAAATTAGAATGGCCTCATTATCTGCATGCAGATGCCATAAATCTTTTTTCATTTATTTTTAATAGAAATTGTCATTCAGAAAAGTCTATCGGTTGAATTGAAGTTACGTCATTTATTTAATCACAGCATGCTATATTGCCAGACACTGTTAATTCCTCAAGTTTCAAACTATGATCTGCAGAATAATAAAACATGCTGAATTGATATTGTAAACCGCATCATAGTGTGTAAGAAGAATAGTGAATCAATTATACCATGTTGATTTCAGTCAATTCAAGTTAAAGAGGTTTGCACCTGAGATTTGTCAATTTTTTTGGAAAGTGTATTTTTGATTTCTTCATTGAACGAAAATTAGAAAATTAAAAAGAAAAACTGGGATCGCAACGCTTGTTATTGAGCTACATTGTTCTAAACATGACGTTTTTGCACTTACAATTCATTCAATTAAACTTGATTTGTCTGTTGGTGTCAACACAACATCAGCAACACAAATCAATCATTACTTAAAATAGATACATAATCATGTTTTCTAACACTACAGATAAAAAAGTTTAATACTAGTAATTGAAATAAATAATGAACTTTTTGCACTTGATATACGAAAAAATTAATGATTTCAAATTTGAGAGTTTAAAAGAACATATTAGGAGTAATGTCAATTTCTAAAATTTCACATAATTTTCAAGGTTTGTTTTAAAATTTAAAATGGATTAAAAAGTGGGGTTGGAGACAAAAAATTTAGATTATTGGCGAAAATACTAAATTTTTATACAAAATTTTGAGTTTAAACTTTTATAAGAATTGATGTTCTGTTTGGAAAAATATATCAGTCACCTGAGTATTAGTGAAAAGTATCACTAGTGCCAAGGACTATGCAATCTAGAAAAAATCCTGTTTTGCATTAATAAGCTAAATTGTAATACATTATGTATTACAGTATAAAACAAGATGTGTTTCTAAAACTTGCATGCCCCTGATAGTGCCTATAGTGATGAAATTGAAGTCTTTACGTAATATAACATATGCAATATTAACACGATATCCCGGATAGTGCCTATAGTGATGAAATTGAAGTCTTTACGTAATATAACATATGCAATATTAACACGATATCCCGGATAGTGCCTATAGTGATGAAATTGAAGTCTCTACGTAATATAACATCTGTAATATTAACACGATATCCCGGATAGTGCCTATAGTGATGAAATTGAAGTCTCTACGTAATATAACATCTGTAATATTAACACGATATCCCGGATAGTGCCTATAGTGATGAAATTGAAGTCTTTACGTAATATAACATCTGTAATATCAACACGATATCCCGGATAGTGCCTATAGTGATAAAATTGAAGTCTTTACGTAATATAACATATGTAATATTAACACGATATTACTATGTGGACCTGTCTTAGAGACAAAATCCCAGGGTTGTAAAATTCACGGGTTTGGTACATTCTTTCCCGCTTTACCTACGTATGCACTTAGTTTTTAAAACGTATCAGCAAACATAAAAAAATCTTTTCAAATGATACCTGGAATGAAAACCGTTATCCCCTGGGTTCATGGAATTCACAATTTTTGTAAAGAACTACATGTTCTTTCTAAATATCAATTTAGTTTCAATTTAGTATCACGGCCGAGAAAGTTTCCCAGTTTACTTTTGGAAGGTCAGTGGAGACCATTGTACACGTTCAGATACAGATACAGATCCTATACACGTCCATTCTTGCGTACATTGTATTGCGCCACCAGATAACTGAAAAAGTGTTGATTGTGGCGGAAAACATCAATCAATCAATCTTCAAAATTCTTGAATATAAAGAATATTTTTGAATATTGGTCAATTTGCAGGAGTCCTGAAATTTACGATTTATGTCCTCCTTGACCCAAGGATGTTTTGTACCAAATTTGAAAAGAATTGGAATAGTAGTTACATGTATCAAGAAGTTAAAAATGTTCAAGTGTTAACGAACGACAACCAATTGCAATTATATCTTGGGTCACCTGAGTTACTCAGGTGACCTAAGAATCACATGGAAAAGGTAGATGCCATTGAATTTGACCTTTTTACATTTGAAAAATCAACGTTTGGCAGTTTCATAGAAAGAATCCCGATCTTGGTATCAGTTTCCTCTTACAATGTTGCTAGATACATTTATTAAAATTTTCATATATTATATTTCTGATACTCTTTATTTCCAAATGCATAAATTTTCTTGATTAAATTACAAGTGAATTTGATAAATTCCATTGACTTTTCAACTCTTTACAGACCATTTCTCATGATAAAATAAAGACTAGACTTTTTGACATCATAGACAGACAAAAATGGAAAACGCAAATCTAGTGACCAGTCATACAAAAAATTACTTTGTTAAACGCCACTCTGATTCCACGCACAAGTACTCTGAAGTTGAAATAAATGCCTCATTGACAATATATGTTTGTGGTCTTTGATGATAAGGTCTTCCAACAGTCTGTTGGAATCCCCATGGGCACGAATCATGCACTTTTGTTAGCTGACCTGTTTTTATATTTCTATGAAACACAATTTATTCAAAAACTTCAACATGAGAAGAAAAAAATCCTTTGCTGTGGCCTTCAATTCGACATTTAGATATATCGACGTTGTATTATCTATTAACAGTAATAATGTTCATTCATATGTCGATTCAATATATCCCAGTGAGCTCGAAATTAAAGACACCAGAGTCGCCCACTTCTGCTTCATAATTAGATATTTTATTGAAAATAAATATTATCAGCAAACTAACAACTCAATTTTATGACAATCGGGATGATTTCAGCTTCTCCGTCGTCAACTTCCCATATTTATGTAGCAATATTCCATTATCATCTGCATATGTTGTTCATATCTCTCAAGTGATTCGATACGCAAGGGCTTGTTCTGCGTATGATCAGCTTTTAAATCGAAGCAAGCTACTGACAAACAAGTTGATGGTGTAAGGGTTCCAGCAGTCTCGTTTTAAAATCAGGATTTGGCAAATTCAGTGTCGTTATGACGATCTAGCTTGCCAATACAACCTCTCATTGGGTCAAATGCTGTCTTTGACACGCTGATTTTGACTGCGGATAACTTCTGATCAAGATATAGGGCTCACCGCGGGTGTGACCGGTCGACAGGGGATTCTTACTCCTCCTAGACACCTGATTCCACCTCTGGTATATCCAGGAGTCCGTGTTTGCCTAACAATATATGTTTTGTATTGCTTATAAGAATTATGAGATTGATCACTGTTTGTTATCTTCGCCTTTCATAATTATGTGGGTGTTTTACTGAACATAAGCGGTAATGGCAAACTAACGATTTAACTTTGCGACAATTGGGATGACTTCAGCTTCTCCATCGTCAACTTCCCATATTTATGTAGCAATATTCCATTACCACCTGCATATTGTGTTATTTTAGTACGCGAGATTGTTATGATTTTTTTAATCGAGGCAGGCTACTGACAAACAAGTTGATTACGTGCTGTCAACTGTATCGTTTAAAGTCGAAGGTTGTTTCAAGGATCCTATTTGCAAATACAACCTTTCATTGGGTCAAATGCTCTCTGACGCGTTTCAATACCAATTTTAAGGCCGTTCCGTACGTATTGATTTTGACTATGAATTACCCCGTTTACCTGATCAAGATATAGATCTCAGTGTGACAAGTTAACTCGAAATACTTACTCCTAGGCAACTGATCACACTTCTGGTGTTACCCTATATTCGTGTTGCATTGGTCTCGATTTTGTATTTATTACAGAATTAATGAGATTGATCAGTGTTCATTACCGCCGTTTTTGTTATCCTACAAATGAAAATCGGAATGATAGTCCTTTTGGAAATTATCAAGATAGAGAGAAGCAACTGCTATTAATGGCGACATTAAAAAAAATAAAAACAAAGTAATACTAATTTTTATTATCAGATACTTAATCCCTAGACTTCGTGGTATCATTGTTGGAAGTTTATATTTTGTACATGTCTGATATAAAAGGAAATCGTAAATATAAAGGTGAAAATTGTCATGAATTTCAGCTTCTTTCTGAGAAGAAAAAATTCGCTGCAAGATATATGCATTATTATTTCATTCCAAACATTATGTGTAGTACACATTAAATTGGTTTTTTTTAATTTGAAGCCATACAATAAGGAGGACAGAATTGATCAATGGTGAAAATTAGAGCAAATTCTGACACACGCAATGCAACGACCTGACACTGTGTACTGAATAAAATATGTTACGTTGTTTTCTATTTTTAAATTATATATACAGCCACGATATTCTAATCTATTTTACGCGCCATTATGTGTGACGTCATTTGCGACCTCGAGCGAGGTTTGAAAATAGCTGTTAACCATTTTATGAACGGAATAGATTTAATACACCACAAAGCCAATTATCACGTTAACGGCTTGTAGATCACTTTGCATTAGGGTGTGTTGCTTACGAGTGTATATGAAGGCTGAATGACGTGTTAGTGCAAGAAATGAAAGGATTATTTGAAAATTCAGAATGTAACTTATGCAAATATGTAAATGGTGGATTAAGTTACAGTTGTTGTTTGATTGATAGTATATTGTTTAACGTCCCTCGAGCATAGGCCTACATTTTACAGTATTTTACATGTATTGGTGACGTCATATGAGTGGTAAATTCTCGAGAGGGACGTTAAACAAGATTCAATCAATCAACTACAGATATCTATACACTGAATGAATTGTCTCCTTTTACCTAACCTGCACTATATTCACTTTATGTATAAATTATGTGTTTAATTATATTTATTTATTCATGTAAAAACTTTAAACCTATGGTAATAAACAAAACATTACAATAGTATTAAGACAGCGATCCATGTACACATTTACTTGCAATTCCCTATTTCATACTCGCTTATCTCGCTACATTATTGGGTATTACATCGCTATTTGTATATTTTGGTGACTTAATCATATATGATCTGAAAATTAAGACTCGTGAAATTTGTCAACATCGAAATAAATGTTGTGCATGGTGAATAAAGGTCGAGTTTTTATACGCCCGTCGAAGATGTATGATGGTAGACCGTCGTCCGTCAGTCCGAACCTTGTAGACAAAATGGAAAATGAACCGTAAGCTCCAGAATCTTTCAACTTGGTACATTTGATCACGTTGATGACAGAAACATTGTTTTTCAAAGTTAAAGGTCAGGGTCGTAGTATCAGTTAATAGGAGGTCTTACAACTTGGTACATTTATTCACCATGACGATAGAAAAATACCTATTGTCTGTTAAGGTCATATTTTCAGGTAATAGGAAAACTTTGTAGGCTAGGACCGTCAAACTTGGAACATATACACCTTATGCCAAGCGGATGGTGCCTATTGTTTCTCAAGGTCAAAGTATAACTTTCTTTTTACCAGTTTTATTTTTTCGTTTTGAATACAGGTATCGCCCTGAAATTTTGTCACAACCTCCCTCCTAGAGAAATACATAATCAGTTCACATTTCAACTGTATTGGTGCACCGTGATATACTTTAGGGTTAAAAGTAGGTCAAATAGTTTTCATGATTTTTTCTCGTCATGGATACAGATATTGCACTATAGTTTGCGGTACTCTTGTTAAAGATATCTAAGGTCACTACTTTCACAATCATTTGATCAATAGCAATATTCTATTATCACCTGCATATGGTGTTTATATCTTTCAAGTGATTCGATATGGAAGGGCTTGTTCTGCGTATGGTCAGTTTTTAAATCGAGGAAAGCTACTGACAAACAAGTTGATGGTACAGGGGTTTCAACAGTCTCGATTGAAGACAGCATTTTGCAAATTCTATGGTCGTTATAACGATCTAGTTCGTCAATACAACCTACCATTGGATCAAATGCTGTCTGACGTGTTTCATACTGATTGTTAGACCGTTCTTGGCACACTGATTTTGACTACGGATAACTCCGTTTACCTGATCAGGATATAGTGCTCACGGCGGATGTGACCGGTCGACAGGGATGCTTACTCCTCCTAGGCACCTGATCCCACCTCTGGTGTGTCCAGGGGTCCGTGTTTGCCCAACTATCTATTTTGTATTGCTTATGGGAGTTATGAGATTGATCACTGCTCGTTACCTTCACCTTTCATGTATGTAAACAAAAACAGGGCACGAGCCTTGTTTACATTTAACAAAGAATTGCGAGTGCTGTTACAACAAATTTCAAAATTTGTTTTAACGAATTACATTTGAAGATACGAATTTTAGAAATGGTTATTATTTCAAATTGTCAAATTCGATATGATTGTTTATAAAATCGCTTATATCTCTTTGTATGTAATTCTTAATAATGAATTGCAGAATTAAAAAGAATAGATTAAATAGTTTGAATTTATAGACTTTTGAATTCAATAACTCGAATTTTAATTCGTTTTAAATCGTTAAAACAAACTAATACACATATATAAACGAATAGTTGATGATTGTAATTGCACGAAACATGTAGTTGGATGAAGATGTCACACGATCAATACAAATTATTACATGCACATTATGTAGGTTTAGTAGGCAATATAATGTAACGAATTTTCTAATTCGTTATTTTATAATTTATTCGTTATTTCAAATTTTGAAATCCCTTATGACGAAATTTACAAATTTATTATAATGAATTTAATCTTTTTTTAACGAATTTATAGTTGGAAATAACGAATTTAAATCGAAATAACAAATTCTGAAATACATCATTTCAAATTAAAAGTATAGGTTAATAGTTCTGAATGAGCTTCCGTGAGAGAAAAGACAAAATGTATATAATTCTGTACACTTTGAAAACCTGCGATATGCCAGTCAAGGATTGTTAATGTGTTACAGCGCCTATCCTGAGAGATTATTAATGCCCCATACCTCTAATAGCAAGTGTCTGCCGGAGGAACACTCACCAATCACTTAACTACTTGATTCTTGGCCTCGAATACGACTCAGACTGAACAAGTAAGCATTCCACGCAATGAGCTATACCGGCGGTCAAAACGAGTGTCGGCGTTTATTTTCCTTGAGCCAGTGTTACAGTGGTGTTAAACCTTTGATGCACTTGATAAGTCTGCAGATTTTATAGATTTGTTTATCCAAGACCACTCTGCGGTAACAATCTTTTTAAAATGTTAAAGGTTCACGAATTTATCAGATTCAACCCGCGTTAACGTTAAGATAACTTTTGATAGTGTATGGATTAAAATTCCCCGCACACGAAATTGGGGAGAGACTGGGAGATAAATGATAGTGTGAAATTGAGGTCACACACGCCATTTCTGTCTTTTCTTTCTAAAACCATTTTTATAGTTCTTGTATGATTTCCGGAATAGGTTTAAATCTTATAATGTAGTATAAATACTATTACTGTACTTCGTATATCCGCCTAGTTAGTCTAGTAGTAATATCAATTATACTGACAGATTTTTAAAAATAAAACTCCTATTTTTTATGCTCCCCTTCAAAGAAGATGGACATATTGATTTGCACATGTCGTCCACTCAATATCTTGAGACCAATCACTTGATCGTAGTATTTCATATGTGGGTTGGTTATGAGTAGAAGAGGACCCCTATTGTTTTCAGGTCAAGGGTCAATCTACTCTGGACATAGGAAGACATTGTCCGCTCAATATCTTGAGAACCCTTTGCTTGACAGACATTAAACTTGGTACACTGGTACATTACAAGGCGTAGATGACTCCTAATGATTTTGAGGTTAAAGGTCATACTGGACATAGGAATATACTGACCACTCAATGTCTTGAGAACCCTTCGTTTGACAGACATCAAACTTGATACACTGGTTTATCTTCAAGAAAAGATGACCTCTATTGATTTTGAGGTCACATGGTCAAAGGTCAAGGGTTAAACCGGGTATAGCAATACACTGTCTCCTATATTTTAAGAGTCATTTGCTTGACTGACACCAAACTTGGTACACTGATACAGCATAAGGAGTTCAGTAGATGACCCCTATTGATTTTAGGTCACATGGTCAATCCACTCTTGTCATAGGAAGATATTGTCTGCTCAATATTTTGAATTGATGATAATACTATCAATTAAATGATGCATGTGTATAACCTTTTTCAATTTTGCACCCGGGGGGGGGGGGATATCTGTTTTACAAACATCTCTTGTTTTTAAATTTGTTTTTCAAACTTATTGCAAAATTCCCACACTATACTTCGACCTCATGTTTAAACCCCACCACTTGTGTTACTCGAGATAATTATGTCGTCCCTTCCCCGGACATACTGTTTTTGTACTTTCTATCCGTCCGTCTGTCACAAAATTTGGCGAACGCTTCTCCCCCTGTATGGCTTATCGGATATATTTGAAACTTTGTATAATTTGTAGATGTATATATCGTTGGGACGTATTTTCCTAAAAGTTATAGTGAACGTACGTATTTACGAGGGGTGGAGCTTGTGAACACTTCTCACTCTATATGGCTTATCCGATAGATTTGGAACTTTGTACAATACTTCACTGCCATTTGCAAATGTGCACATGGTCAACAGGAGGATCCAATTGTTATCCCTCAAGTCAAAATGGATCTAAGAGG